>NC_142928.1:116276758-116416758 GCF_046866305.1 Octopus bimaculoides | reverse complement strand
GGAAAGGACGTTCTCACCTTCCTGAGTGTCAAACTTATACACCTGCTTGTTGTTACAGTTCTCTGTCTTTACTCTAATACACTTGCCTTCATCTTATTTTTCAGTAAATTCAAACTATATATATATATATATATATATATATATATATGCAGCATGAAATTTTGTCAGTGATCATGTTGCAGTCTCAAAGTGACAAAAATATTTTGGCAAATTAAATTTAAATGCTGAAATGAATCTAACGGTTTTTGTGTGTTTTTGAATGGCTTATAAACACCTTCCATGCTGCAAATTTTTTTTTATTTCAGTACAAGATCTCAGATCAGGTCACTTGCTATGCAAATACATCTCCGTAATATATATATGTACATATATATATCTATATATATACATATACACACACATATTCATATATATATATATATATATATATATATATATATATATATATATATTTATATATATACTCTCAGAGTGGTTGGCATTAGGAAGGGCATGAAGCTGTAGAAACTCTGCCAAATCAGATTGGAGCCTGGTGTAGCCATCTAGTTTCACCAGTCCTCAGTCAAATCGTCCAACCCATGCTAGCATGGAAAGCGGACGTTAAACGACGATGATAAAGTAGTTGTATGCTGTCAACTTAACCTGACAGTCGCAAGAAGGGAATCATACTACTGCTATTTAGCCCTAGGAAGCTGCACCACTTCCTGTCAGCCTTGACACATTTCCTGTGTCCTTATGTTTATGAGGGGGAGACAAGCACCTTCACCCAGCCATATATCTCCACCCACACACATATATCCATCCATACAAACATATATATATATACATATACACATATATCCATACATATATATCCATACATTTATATATCTATACGTGCATATATACATACATTCATACATGTACGTATACATATGTCCATACATATACATATATATATATATATATATATATATATATGTACATGCATATATACAGGGGTTGGACAAACTAAAGGAAACACCTACTATCATAGAATCATAATTTTGAAATGTCTATAAAACCATCAAACATTTGTTTATTTTTATGTTTTTTTTTATTTATTATTAGTGTTGCTTAATGTGTTTTGCTAAAATTGCTGTTTCTTTTCAGGTATCATGAGAAAAAGGTATATGAATATTTGGTATAGGTGTTATATTAATGGAATGAATGTCATACAATATAGGAGGTGGATGGTTGAATAGCGTATGAATATCCAGGTAGTGTAAGATAATTAATGTAGAGAGTATTGTAGAAAAGAAATCTGATGCCATAGATAGGAATAATGTAGAGAGAGGTATTATACAGAAAAACTAAATTATAAGAAGGAATAAGATAAAAGTAGTTAAGGTAGTGGGGTGGAAAGATTATTTAAGATTAATAAAAAGGAATTTTGACATATATCTGCAAGAAAAAACTTTTTCATTTCTTGAATTAACAAGAAAACCGCTCATTTTCATTATTTTGTAACTTTCCTCTAGGCATAATTTGCAGTTATAATGTCGATAAGATGGAGCTGAAGAAAGTATTTTCCAAGAAATCGAGTAATCTATATTGCTTCTTTTGAGTTGCCAAACCTTTTTGGATAGACCTATACTATTTTCTTTTCTAGGGTCATTAAAAGATGGTTTATGATTATTTAATCTTAATTTGAAAGAATATTACCTTTCGAAACGATCATATGCATGGATTAAATTTTTTTTAAACTTGTAACACCTTCTCTTCTCTATCTTTAATTGTTTGTTGGGTTTCTATAGAATATGTGTTCCATAAATGCTCATAAGACACCTTATACTTGTAACATTTTCATATTCAAAAAGTACAATACTAAGCTACCTATGTAATATGAAGAATCATTTGAAACCTACCTTTGGAACCCCACAAAGTAAAGGATGAAATAGAACTCAATCTTTTCTCACATATATTTCTATTAACATTATTAATATATTTTATATTAATAAGAAAACCGATTTCTAATAAAAATAAAAATGGAGAAGATGAATATTGAAACATCTCTTAAGGACATCCCTTTACCTACCCATAAGGAATACATTAACTAAATTCTATGATCTCACCAGAAGAATGCGATGGAAAGCTCTTTTCTTTAACAAAAAAAAATAGTACAGAAGAAAAATTAGACTGCAAAACCAACAAAGAACTCATGAAATCCAAAAAATCCCCCTAGCAAATAGGATATTAGAAAATTTTGAAGAGACCTATGTAACTTACTGAGAAATATTAAGTTTTAAAAAAATGTTCTAAAGAATAATCGCCTACGTTATTTGAAGAAGAAAGTTAATGAATTCCAACAATTACAAGGTATAATCGTGCAATCCGACAAAACTGGAAACCTATACAATGTAGATGTAGCTCTATACCATAAGCTCCTACACAAAGAAATAATAAAGAAATATAAGATTATAAAGAAAGATGTCCTAAAATCTATTAACTTAAAAGCAAAACAAATAATGAGCGAATATAAAATTGATGATGTTACCGAAGTCTATGAACCATCTAGGCCTCGAATTAGCCTGAAAAATTGCAAACCTACTTTCCATATGGATCCAAAGGTTAGGCTCATCTGCCCCTGCAAATTTGACATTGGAAAACTAAGCAAATTCATCTTAGATAAAATCCTGCAATTACTGAAATCTAAAATTAAACTCAACTTATGGTCAAAAACACCAGCATAAAAGATAAGAAAAAAATGTAAATTTATCCAACTCAACATAGACAACTATTATCAGTCTATCAACCTTATATTACTTAATAAGGCACTTATATTCACCAAAAATAAGACTAATTTATCAATGAATGAAATTAAAATAATACTTGAAGCTAGAAAAACTATAACCTCTCATCAAGGTAAATATTGAACTAGGAAGGATACTCCAGATTGTTTCGATATGTCCATGGGCGCACAAGACTCCGCTGAAGTCACCAACTTAGTCGGAATTTACCTTTTACACTTACTCAAAGAAGAATTCCCCTGAATTGGAAGGTGGTCTTTACCAAGACAATGCACTATTCTTAGTTAGAAATACCTCCAACAGGAAACTTGAACTATACAAAAAAAGATTACAGAAATTCTTCAAAAACCAAGGACTAGCCATCACCACTGAAAAAGATAACAACTCAGTGAACTTCCTAGACATTAACTTTAACCTTAATACATCATGTTATCAACCTTACCATAAACTTAACAACAATGTCACATACATACATACATGCACAAAGTAACCATCCTTATAATATTATAAAAAATCTAACCTCTAACATAGAAACCTATACCATATGTAAGAATAGATGACCCACAAAATATAAACCACTACGATAATAAAGAAAACAAAAGTAACATCATTTGGAACATAATTCCTTTTGCAAAACATCTCAAATCTAATTTTATTAAATCCATTAGAAATATTATTTAATAACAAAATGATCAGATTTAGATTTTCATTATCTCCAAACCTATTTAGGATCATCTCCTCATTTAACAATAAGAAACTAGACCAATTCTATTATTAAAAAAAAAAACCTCCTTCTAAAATACCTACTAACCCTAATAATTCCATATCTAATAACGACAATTATCAGAATAACCAAAACTCAATTGCTCCTAATACATATAGACATAACAATAGAGTACCAACTAAAATTCTAATTGTAATTGTAGAAACCCAAGTACTTGTGAGGTAGATGGTAACTGTAAAATGGATGATGTAGTATACCAAGCAACAATCATTACCCATAATCTCTCTAAATTTACTTACATCGAATGTATACAAAATTCTTTCAAATTAAGATTAAATAATCATAAACCATCTTTTAATGACCTTAGAAAAGAAAATAGCACAGGTTTATCCAAAAAGGTTTGGTAACTCAAAAGAAGCAATATAGATTACTTGGTTTCTTGGAAAATACTTTCTTCAGTTCCATCTTATAGACATTATAACTGCAAATTATGCCTAGAGGAAAGTTACAAAATAATGAAAATGAACAGTTTTCTTGTTAATTCGAGAGATGAAAAAGTTTTTTTTTGCAAACATATGTTAAAATTCCTTTTTATTAATTTTAAATAATCTTTCCACCCCACTACCTTAACTACTTTTATCTTATTCCTTCTTATAATTTAGTTTTTCTGTATAATACCTTTCTCTACATTATGCCTATCTATGGCATCAGATTTCTTTTCTACAATACTCTCTACATTAATTATCTTACACTACCTGGATATTCATACGTTATTCACCCACCCGCCTCCTATATTGTATGACCCTCATTTCATTAATATAACACCTATACCAAATATTCATATACCTTCCACTTTTTCTCAATATATATTTTTTGACAATTTTTGGACTTCTACTTAATATACACATATATATATACATTATTTGTATGTAATCTATTTCTTTTACAATATGTACTTAGATACACGTCTCTCTCACCTATTATTATTATTATCATAATTTCCTATTACCACTCTGTATGATACTTTTTACTTTTTACTACTGATATATGCAAACACCTTTTGATGCTATTTCGGTGACTATTTTGCCCTTATATATCTTTTTCCCCTCTTTTTTCCCTTCTTATTCATAACCTATTCTATTTGTATAATATGTATTTTTTTTTTTAAACTACCTCTTTTAACTATCCCAATTTCTTATTTTTTAATTTTTAAAATTATTTAGGCTTTCTTGTAAATCTACCTGATATTAATCAAAATCTTACAGATGATATATGCCTTTACTTATAGTAATTCTTGGTGCACAACAATCACTTCCACAAAAGACAAGAAAAGACAGTTGCCTTGAGATATTCAGTACATTGAATTCCATGTTGGACTCACAAGTGATTACAACAACTTTTAACACTCAAGAGCTTTCTTAATACTTATGATATTTATGAACATCTCTAAGTCAACAAATGCATTGTTATTGCTGACAATACATTTCTCTTGGATCCAAGAACAAATGTAACTCACAGAGTAATATCCAACTTGAATATATCCTACATTTATTCCACATTGTTGAGTGTAAATATACAGACAATACAATGAAGACATTCAAGTGATACTCCTGCTCAGTATACATGAACTTTTGGTCTGTTCAGTGAAATATATATTTAAAAAATACTATTTAAACAACTGTTTTCTTTTGTTGGATGCTGTGTGCATGCAAACACTTCTTTAAAATGTTTCAATGCAACATGCAAATAAGAAAATAAAAACTACAAAATACATTAACTAAGAGTAATATAAACAAGATGCATTGATCATTCTTAACAAAAGATTTTTAAAAAATGTGAAATATAGAACTTCAGCAGCTCAAATAGAATTTAAAATTCAAATCTCTCAGAAACTTTAAAACCCAAATGTAAAAGAAATAAAAAGAAAAATACCAGCCAAGAAAACATAAGTAGGCATGTAGCCAAGTCAAATATTCAATACCAAGACTGTATTGTTATGTCAGTGTGTTTATGTAATAAATACGCCAACATAGTATTTTAATAAATATACTAAAAAGGAAAAAAAAAAATGGAGAAAACAGCTAAACTCAAGTAAAAAAATAAAAATAAGCTACAAAAGTTACTTAATATTTTTGCCATTAATCCTATTGGTTTCTCCTCACATAAATTTGGCAAACACAAATATATATCAATTGTAGCTGAAACTTCTTTCCAGAATAACTTTTTTTATCCTATCAACCACTCTGAATTTTTAATCAAGTTATAGAGTTATTTTATAAAATAAATTAAATATCTAAAAATTAGATCAAATAGCATCAAATCCTGGGTTTGGAATCTCTAGGGTTTTAATTTGATCCTTAGCGTAAAAGTTTTATACTAAATTGGAAATTTTGAAGTATATTTTGTATAAGTGGATTTTTTTTCATAAGGAAAATAACATTGGCTTACAAATCTTTTCTACATTTTAGTGTATTATCCCAAACAGTTATTTTTAAATGACCAGCAATTGAAAAATCTCAATTTTAGAAAATTACACTACATTTTGAAATAGTAGAGTCTTCTTTTATTTTATTGGAAAGGTTATTATGCCAGTGAAGGTGCATGGCTCAGTGGTTAGAGCGTTCAATTCCCAGACTGGGCTGTGTCGTGTTCTTCAGCAAGACACTTTATTTCATGCTGTTCCAGTTCATTCAGCTGTAGAAATGAGTTGCATCACTGGTGCCAAACAGTATAGAGAAGAGGCTGGTATGCTTGGTTGACTGCTGGTCTTTTATGAACAACCTTGCCCGGACTTGTGCCTCAGAGGGGAACTTTCTAGATGCAATCCCATGGTCATTCATGGTCGAAGGGGATCTTTACCCTTTATTATCTCAGTAACTACAACACACACTGATTCTATTTCACTTCTTTTATTATCATCATTAGTCAGTTAACAATTTAACCAATAACTAATTGCTTGTTTGATTAATTGTTCTGTTATTCAATCAATCAGGTAAGTATAAGTTTTTTCTTTGCCATTTGCAACCTCATCAGTGATATGCTCTCTCTACTCCAGGTCTGCATCAGGCCTGTCCACTTTTTACTTATTCATTTGCCAACCATTCCCAAAAAGTTTAAGAATTAATTGAGATATATAATAACACTAACACTAATAATACCTAAATTTTAAAATCTTTGTTAATTTCTTGGATATAACTATAACAGTCATTATAATATTGAAGCAAATATAAAACTATATATATATATTAGACATTCTAATGCATATTAAATGCACTATTAGGCTAAAATTATTGAAAACCAAAAGCTGCTTCTTTCTGCAGTTGCAAATTCATTGTTTGACATTGTGGAATGCTAATCCAAGGGTCCTTGAATTTAGTACTCATTGGTGAACTTGATATAATATAATTATATCAAGGGATTATCAAATGCATTTACATTTAATATTTTATAAAACCTCTTTAGCTTTGGGGAAGTGGTTATCAGAAAATCAAACTTACAAATAAGTTTGCATTTAAATTACATAGGAAAATGCACAGAGCTGTTTAATATTTTGGTGTGATATCAAAGGAGGATTGTGTTCATTTAGCAACAGGGCATGATTAAGAGAGTAAACAGAATAAAATAATTAACCCTATGGTAGTGCAATGATTTCAGCTGAGTTTGAACTAATGACTTATGTGTTAGTTTCATTCACCTCTCAGTCATTATATCATTATTATTGTAGTTGTATTCATTTTTCCATGGTACCATGACTTCCAGTAAATTTGTATTGCAGAAGTTTTCCATCCTGTGTCATTTTATCAATGACACAATGTTCCAAGTTTTGATTGAAGTACTACATAATAAAACTCACTTGATGATCCTCAAAAAAAGTACTTATGCAGTTGTTCGACATGCAAGAAATAACAACTAAATCCTGCTTACCATCTTTAGTCCTGGACACTGTCTACAAATAAGATGGGTTAGTTATGGCCAGGATTGACAGATTACAGGTCCTCCAGAACAATGCCGATCTAGAGTTAAACAACAATAGCAACAAAACTTGCTCCACTTGCTTCTGTCCCAGAGTATCTTGCAAAACTAACATCACAGTAGGCAGCTTCTAAAACAAAGCAGTCAAATTTCTGATATATTTCAGCCTGTGATGCTGAAGCCAGCAGCTTTCAAAAAGTGCACTTAAAGTTTTGCTTCCATATTGGTTAATACATGACCCAACAACTATTTTTGAGCAGAGAGAGAGAGAGAGTATTTAGTTACATAATTTTCTTCAATTATAATCTTCTGCTGAATATAAGGGAAGAAATACAAAGCAGAAAATGAAGAAGCCCCTTTTTTATAAGTACACCTCAAAACAAGAACACAATTTATATACATTATCCATAATTGTTCACTCTTCATTTTTCAATACTGTAAGCATTTTATTTTTTAATGATGTAAATAAATAAAACATCTTTTGCATGTATACACAATTCATCTGAGACTGCCTTTCATTCTATGATACAAAACCATCTGTTTTAAAAGGGTTTATACTTGAATTTAAGTTTTCCTTCATCAGTGTGTGTAAGAAAATGGAATATGATAATGGAAAAATCATTGATTTTATTCAACTCTCAAAATTACTGAGTATTTTAAAACTTAATTGAAATACACATGGTATATTTCATTAGATTAGAAATATGGCAATGAAACAGTTAAATGACAAACAAACCATATCGCACACATGTGTGTGTGTGAGAGAGAGAGATTTGCTTTAGGATCATTACTATGAATGAAAAACTGGCAACATATGACCCATGAGAATATTGTATGAACTTCCAAAAGACCAGCTGATTGTTTCTTTTATTATCATTGGTATTTTCTGTTTGTTTTTCAAAAATGAGTTGAATGTTTCTCACAACTCACTGCAGTTCTTCACAAAGGAAACAAAAGCAACAGAGAAAAACTGGCCAACTCTGTTGTGTATATTATGTTACTTTTGACATGGTTTTTAGGGTTGCATGCTCTAATGTCACCAACCACTTCATCATGTGAAATTCATGCATTTATATATTACATTCATCTACTTTTGTTTGCATGTGCTCATTCATTGTTGGAGTTAGCAAGGATACGTTACTCTACATGTCTTAAATTTGATTATAAAATAGTTGGCATTAGGAAGTAGATAAATCTACAAATGCTGCCCTCCAATAATTCATGCAAATATCCAGATTTGAAGAACAAAGAAAGATTGAAAGAAATATTTTTTCTGGTTTCATTCATTGGACTGTGGCCACCATCAAGAGTACAGCTGATTTAATCAAGCCCAGCATTTGTAGACTGGTACTTATTTTATTGATCCTGGAAAGATGAAAGACAAAGTTGAATTTGAACTCAGAATGAAGGCAACATAACTGCACAAAGTATTTTGTCTGCTCTGTCACTCTATGAATTCTAAGAAACTACTGCTCATCATCTGTAACTGTGTTGACCAAATTCAAAGTAAAAAACAATATATCTTTTCAATTATGTTGATTTATAAAAAGTATTTTGCAACCATGTTTATCAATGCACCACATTTGCACACACAAATGAAAATATCCAGCATGCAAGCATGCATCCATCCATCCATACATACATGCATACATAGTATATCATATCAATTGGGGTTATTTAATATCTTAAATCACAGAAAATAATTCAGAAGGCAAACAAGATAATATAAAAAAAAAGAGAGAGTTAGTTTCTCTAAATATATATCATCTATTTGTGTTACATGTCCATACCAACATAGTTGTCATGTGTATGATTTGCAGTGTGTCTTCCCAGCCAGTGTAGAAATTTGATGAGTCATACAAACGAAATGTTATAGTATTATGTAAAGATAACATAATAAAAAGGAGAGTTTACAAAACTTTGCTTTGGTTGATTTTGAAGCTTTAGTCATTGAGTTATTCTTTATTCATGTTCTAGGGTTAATTCTGATCTTTACCTAAGATAAGTTGGAGCATCTTACTATGCTAGGTACTGGAAGGAGAATCCTGATTAACACCTTAAACCACAGAAAATAATTTAAAAAAACAGTGTTAAACATTTTCTCTTTGAATGTAGCATTCATTTGCACTATATGCTATCCACAGCAACATATTTATCACAACTAAGTTACTCATAGGATCAGGTGAAGCAGTTAAACATGTTGCAGAGGTAAAATGTTTAGGGAAGGTAGGTAAACAATTATTCCTATTTTGAGAAAGAAACAGTGCAAACAAAAAATAAATTCTCTTCTTGTTAATAGGTTTACATTCACTTTTAATGTTAAACTAATGATTAATCATTTGCATTAAAATTTTATGTCAATATAAATTGCAGGATTAGTAATGTGATGGAGGAAACACCACTATATTGTGAGTTCAAATCTTGCCCAGATCTGTTTTGGTTTCATCCTTCATGAACAATGAAATGAACTTTATTCAGCATGTCTACAATCACATGACTAAAACCAGTAAAAGATAAAACAAGTTGTCTCGCAATCACCACCAAATTTGTACCATTTGTTTTGATTCCTGGTTGTAGTTATTTCTCTTGTACTATAAATGCCCTTGGGAAAAGTAGGACTTACAACCCCTGAATCCTTAGTTAATAAGGTTGAACACTCACTAAAGAATACCTCTGTTTATAAATACCAGGCAATCACCTATCACACTAATATAGACTGTGTGTGTATGCATATATATCTATTTATTTTATATGTGCATAAGTGTGTATGTATATTTTACCTTACACATGACAAGCTCAGAGGTGCATGATTTAGTGGTTAAGGGGATTCAGCTCATGATTATAAGGCTGTGGGTTATGTCCTTGAGCAAGCCTCTTTATTTCACATTGCTGCAGGCCACTCAGCTTGCGAAAACATGTTGTGCCTGTATTTCAAACGATCAGCCTTGTCACATTCTATTTAAGGAGTGGGAATGCTAAGCAGTGATGTTTATAAATGCAATATTATTACCAGTTTAAATATGCTTATATAGCATGTTCAAATCCATAAGCAAACCATTCACTGTGTTTTGTCATGGAGAAAATTTCTCACTATAGACAAATGGTGAAAATACATCTAAATCAGCTTGCAGGGTCGCCTATCCAGACTGTGAGATGCTAGCATTTTGGAGTGGTTATCTTCATACAAAAAAAAAAAAAAAGAATGAACTGTTGTGAACTGCAAGCTGATAAGAGGAGATAACCACTCCAAAATGCTATCATCTCACAGTCTGAGTAGGTGGCGCTGTGAGCTGATTTAGGTGTGTTTATACAATTTGTCTATAGTGAGAAGTTTTCTCCATGACAAAACAAAATGAATGGCTTGCTTAGTGCTAGGCTACTTGCATGTTAATTTCATGAGGAGGCTATTCCATTGATCAACTGGAACCTTTGTTGTCGTAACTGATGGAGTGCCAGTTGGTTACACATGACAAGTACACACACATATTTGGAATGCAGACATGTTTGAATGGTTAAGAAGTTTCTTTCACAACCACGAGGTCCTGAGTTTGATACACTGCTGGTATAGGACAATTATCTTTACCATAGAGAGAAAATGTAGAAGTCCATTGGGTGGATAGTATCTTTAATACTATCAACTGGTTAAGCTTCAAATTAATAAATACAGTTGAGTGATGAACAACATTTGGTGAGCAATGGAAGTAAAAAAGCTTAATATCCCTTTGAATGTGTTTTATTTGAAGATGTATTAGAACTGCCACAAGTTGCTCGCCTCTGCCTTTTGAAGAAGTTTCAGAGATACGCTAAATAATATACATTTGGAAACAACAATACAAAAATTAATAATCCTTTCAAAAAAAGGCTCAAGTCCTGAAATTTTGGAGGCGGGGGTTAGTTGATTAAATTGACCTAGTGCTCAACTGGTACTTATTTTATTGACCCCAAAAGGAAGAAAGGCAAAGTCGACCTCAGCAAAATACTGAAAAGAAAATAATAATAATGGCTTTAATTTTGGGTACATGGCTAGTGATTTTAGGGGAGGAGAATAGTCAGTTACATTAACCCCAGTGCTCTTTCTCCTACTGATAGTTCCAAGCTTCCAAGACAGCAACTATTTCATTATCATGTGCTAATTAGCAAATTCCAGTGTGAAAATTCTTAAGAAGTAGCTAATTGAACAGCTCCATATTAAAATTTTTTAAAAAGTCACACTTATGAGAATAATTGGTATAATGAGATTGTTTGTCAATAATTATTTTGTTTTCCTAGTGTTCATTTCTGTGAATGGTTTTTACATGTTTTCTTACACTAACACTAACACTAGTTAACATTTACCATTTTGAAAATTAAAATTTTGGAAACATTTTTGCAGCTGTTCCTCTTATTACAAATTACTCTTCAAACAAAGTTGAAAGAAGAACAAATTGAGGTAGATGATTTGTTTAGGGTAATCTTTGAGTCAATATCCCAGTGCCATAACTACTTATTGTGGTACTTATGCTTAGTTATTTTTTTGTTTTTTCCTTACAACTAGCTCAAATAATTATAATAATAAACATTGTTTAATACTAATAATAGCTATTGAATGCATAACTTATATAGTTCGGTCATTCTTTTATTGTTTTCTGACACTGGACTATGTATATACTGGAGTACTGCCTTCAATGGATAGCACCAATAACACTGACTTCAGAAGAAAGGTAAAGAGTAACTGAATAGGATTCAAATCCAAATCATAAAGAGACATAACTAAATACAAAGCATTTAGTTCCATATCCCCCTATTCAACAATCCACAAACCATATTAATATTTGGCAATGGTATCATTTGATCCTTCACCTCTGAAGAGATTGAGGGCTAAAAACCAGTGCTTTAGACAACTCAATCAAAAATCTAAACTTACTGCACTTAACCAGGAAGTGTCCAGCTCAATTTTTTAAACAAACTTTGAACATAAGTCTTCAACCATAGCCCTGGATTGACCAATGCCTTTTAAGCAGAATTTGACGAAAGGAAACTGAGCAGAAGAGAGAGAGAGAGGGTGTGTGTGTGTGTGTGAGAGAGAGAGAGAGAGAGAGAGAGAGAGAGAGAGAGAGAGAGAGATCATCTAAATCATTTAACACCTGCATTCCATGCTGTATTGAACTTTGGCATGGTCTCAATAGCTGGATGCCCTTCCTAATGTCAACCACTTTACAGAAAGTGCTGCATGCTTTTTGTGTGAGGGCAATGGCACCAGTGAGATCACCAAGTGACTTCAAAGGCAAGATCCTTTGAGAGAGTGCGGGTGTAGTATTAAGGACAGTGGCTTTGTACCAGGTGTGACAGAAGGACAGGAACAGGTGTTTTGTCATAGAGCAGATACAGAGCTACTCCTGCATGCAAGGGAGAAAGGATGGCAAAACTGAGGTATCAGGCACACCTTCAATGTACAAGTAGGAAGACAGAGAGAGAATTAGGGCAGAGAATCAAGAATGAGTGGATGGGTAGATATGTAAGAGCATGAAAGGAGTGTGACAGATGAAATGGGGAGGCGCTAGAACAAATGCATTAAATGGCGAACATGGGTAGACATGGTCAATGGTCAATCTCAATTTGGTGGGGAAGGAGGTAAAAGAAAATAGGAGTGGGTTGGGGGAAGATGGTAATATATAAAAGTGCAGGAGAGGGAGAACAAAAGTGTGTGTGTGTATGTAAATATATATATGTATATATGTATATATATATATATATATATATATATATATATATATATATACATACATATATATATATATATATATATATATATACACACACATATACACAGAGAGAGAAATACAATTGACAAACTAACAATTCATTTACACTATAATATAAAAGATATATATTATAATACAACATAAATATTTTTAAAAACCATATGAAACCAACAATTTGTTTTGACTTATGTACATTTGTTGATTTATAAAAATTCTTATCTATGTATACAAGTGTCTTCAGGGCCTTGGTTCAAAAGACAGATGAAATTCTATGTAAAGGAC
The DNA here is from genome assembly GCF_046866305.1 of Octopus bimaculoides. NCBI lineage: Eukaryota > Metazoa > Mollusca > Cephalopoda > Octopoda > Octopodidae > Octopus > Octopus bimaculoides. Next base: position 116,403,271 of record NC_142928.1, on the reverse strand, counting down.
TGTCAGATTGCAAAAATATACTGATAAACTAAGTAAACTGGGACTTTTTATTTGTAGGTTACTTAGAATATTGTTTATATCAGTAACAATAAATAAATGTGAACAGGTGCAGGAATGGCTGTGTGTTAAGTAGCTTGCTTACCAACCACATGGTCCCGGGTTCATAGCCTCTCTATGCAAGACATAGATATGAAATTTAATAAATTCATATCAATAACGCAAGCCATATGCATTAAATATGTCCCACAGAAGGGAGCCAATACATACAAAAACATCATTCCCAGAGATAGGAGAATACTCATGCGGTGGAGAATAAAGATCTTGAAACGTTTAAACAAACACCTTAATGACAGTGTGAAATCCCACCTGACAGGTACTCTTCGTGATAGAAAATAAACTCAAAATCTCCCATGAAAAAGAAAGAGGAGAAAGAGAAACTTAGCAGTCAAAAATTTAAGAAGAAATCCTGAAACCTTCTACATGTTGGCAAAGGAGTCTGCCTCAGTACGCTATAAGATAGAGCAACTATTTGGTAAAAATGGCTCACTAACTGCAGACCCGGGGAAAATAAGTGAAGCACAAAATAAACAATTCTGAAGTGTTTTCACTTCTCCACTGGAAAATATGCAAATACACAAGCCGAAGGAGTTTTTCAATGTAATGAATCTATTTGGAAAAGAGGCAACAGTCGATTACATCAACATGACAGAAGAGATTGTAATATCGGCCCTTGATGAGATGAGATCAAACTCAGCAACAAGCACAGATGGACTCCCAGCTGTTCTCTTAAAGACATGTGAAAGGGCTCTTGCGAAGCCACTGCAGATACTCTTTCAGAGTTTCCTTGCATGTAGTAAACTTCCCAACATGTTAAAAGTGGGTATAATATGCCCTCTCAATAAAGGAGGGAGCAGAGCAGATGCTAAAAACTACAGGCCCATCTCTCTGACCTCACATGCTAGCAAGACAATGGAACGCATAGTCTGATAAAGGCTGATCATGTTCCTAGAAGAAAACAATCTTCTCACAAACACGCAACATGACTTTCATTCAGGGAGGAGCTGCCTCACACAGTTACTGCAGCACTTTGACTGGGTACTGAAGTAACAGCTAAACCAGTCAGCTGTAGACTTGATTTACCTCGACTTTGCCAAGGCCTTCCACAAGGTTGATCATGGCATGATATGTCACAAGCTGTGAAACCTTGGTATTACCAGGAAACTGGGAGAGTGGCTGCATGATTTTCTGAAGGGCAGGAGTAAGACAGTTGTAGTCAATAGTACTCACTCTGAAGAAACACCAATTCTCGGCAGAGTCTTACAGTGAACTGTACTGGAGCCATTACTATTTGTGGTGGCCCTCTCAGACATGCCAAGATGACAACACTGTGCAGGAAAGTGGCTGGATGGATTCTGATGACATTCAGAAACAGGAAAATGGAAGCACTCCTACTCCTATGGAAGACTTTCATTCTCAGCCGCTTGGACTACTACTCCCAACTATGGTTTGAAGAGAGTGTGAAACAAACTGTGGAACTCGGAGCAATCCAGCACCAGTACACAAAGAAGATGGACTTGGTGCAAAAGATGGGCTACTGGGAGAAGTTAAAGGAGCTGAATCTCTATTCCCTGGAGAGACAAAGAGAGAGATATGTGATGATATATATTTCAAATTTTGGAATTGACAGATATAGCAATCCTCGAACTGGATGGAACTACATCATCCCAAAAATCCTGTCCTCCCCATCTAGAATAAGGACACAGTACTGTAATAGTCTGGGTTTCAAGGGGTTGCAATTGTTCAACATCTTTCCAGGCAACCTTAGAGAACTACATGGTATTGATGCGGAAGTTTTCTATATGAGATACCTGATTAACCCACATTGCGGCAGGAGATGCAAAGAAGAGCAGCTCTGTCCAACTCGCTACATCACCAAAAACAATATATTATACACACACACACACACACACACATATATATATATATATATAGGAAAATAAAGAATGATAATAAGGCAGAATGCTAAACTGAAAGCATATTTTAATATAGATGTATATAAGGAGGATTAAAAAGGATTTCTAACCAGCTTTCATTGCATGGCAAATTTTCAAGAAGAGGGAGAATGAAAATGTTTTCTTACAAAAAAAATAAAAAATAATATATAAAAAAATAAATATACCAATACATTATATTGTCTTTGAGCTTTTAAAGTTCAATGGTAATCCATGTAGATAATAGTTGGAAAAATTAGGATGCATGAGATTGAGAGTTGTGTTTTGTTTAAAAGTGTAGTGTCAAAACAGGAAGTGCGTGTAAGGGAAGACAACTTTGTGGGTTTCATACTCTTTAGTTGGAGTTCTGGACTCTTTTTCAACTAAAAAACTCCAACTAAAGAGTATAAAACCCACAGAATTGTCTTCCCTTACACACACTTCCTGTTTTGACACAACACTTCCTGATTAACACATAAACTTTCAGCCCCCTTTTTTTTTTAAACAAAACACAACTCTCAATTCCATGCATCCTAATCTTTCTAACAATTATCTACATGGATTACCATTGAACTTTAAAAGCTCAAAGACAATGTATTGGTATATTTATTTTTTTATATATTATTTTTTATTTTTTTGCAAAAAACATTTTCATTCTCCCTCTTCTTGAAAATTTGCCATGCAATGAAAGCCGGTTAGAAATCCTTTTTAATCCTCCTTATACACATCTATATTAAAATATGCTTTCAGTTTAGCATTCTGCCTTTATATTATTTTTTATTTTCCTAATATTTCTCCACGTGCGGTTAACACTACCCCACCATTTACTGACTTATATATATATATATATGTATATATATATATATATATATATATATATATATATATATATATATATATATATATATAATTTAGAGAAAAACCACTATTAAACAATTCAATAATGAAGAATATAATTCATACCCTCTAGAAAATAAATATATCATAAAAACCTTATTCTAAAAATCAATAAAGTACATAAAAGAATAACTAGCAAATGGTGTGGCTATATTTTCAAATAGATAACTAATAAAACCAATTTGATTGATAATTCGATTAAGAATCAAATCGATCAGCAATTAAATCTATTTAAAAATATAGTCACTAATTGCTGAATCACTATCAGAACTAGAGGATAAGTTTCAGGTGTGAAAGCAGGGACTAGAATCGAAGGGCCTTAGGTTCAACTTAGCTAAAACCAAAGTTCTAATAAGTAGGAAGGTAGACAAAACACAGACCCCTTCAGGTAGATGGCCCTGCTCGATCTGTAGAAAAGGTGTAGGTAGAAACTCTATAAGATGTACCCAGTACAAGCTATGGACACATAAGAGGTGCAACAATATCAAAGGCAGGTTAACTAGGAAGTTAGTTTTTGTATGTGGCAGATGTTCAAGTGCAATAAACACTGAAAATATGCAGAAAACAACTTCTGTCTCATTCCAGGGAGAAAAACTAGATGTAGTTGATAGCTTCCGCTATCTGGGTGACCAAGTTAGTAGTGGGGGTGGGTGCGCTGAAAGTGTAGCTGCTAGAATAAGAATAGCCTGGGCAAAGTTCAGAGAGCTCTTACCTCTGCTGGCGAAAAAGGGCCTCTCGCTCAGAGTAAAAGGCAGACTGTATGACGCATGTGTACGAACAGCCATGCTACATGGCAGTGAAACATGGGCCTTGACTGTTGAGGACATGCGTAAGCTCGCAAGGAATGAAGCCAGTATGCTCCAATGGATGAGTAATGTTAGTGTGCATACCCGACAGAGTGTAAGTATCTTGAAAGAAAAGTTGAACCTAAGAAGCATCAGTTGTGGTGTACAAGAGAGACGATTGCGCTGGTATGGACATGTGGCGAGAACAGATGAGGATAGCTGTGTGGAGGGATTGAGGAAGTTTTGGAAATGGAAGGAGGCATTTGAAAGCAAGGGTTTGAAGGTAAACTTCGGGAAGACAAAGGTGATGGTGAGCTTGATAGAAGTGTTATCGAGTAAGGTGGATCCATGTGGTGTATGTAGGAGGAGGGTAATGGCAAATGTGGTGTTGTGTATGAGATGTGAGAAATGGATTCATGGTAAATGTACGAAAAGGAAGAAGGTGACCCCCAAGACTGGCAAGAGAGTTTATTTGTGGAAGATGTGAGAAAGGAGGTGGAGGGCTGCAGGAACCAGTGGAAATGCTATGTGACGAGGTGGAGATGGTGAGAGGGTTTTGTTATTTGGGAGATAAGGTGGATGTAAGTGGCGGATGTGAAGCAATTTTAGCAAAACATATTAAGCAACACTAATAATAAATCAAAAAACATAAAAATAAACAAGCTTTTGACAGTTTTATAGTTATTTCAAAATTATGATGCTATGATGCTAGGTGTTTCCATTATTTTGTCCAACCCCTGTAGAGATATATATATATACATATATATTTATGCATGTGTGTATGTATGTATACATACATACATGTATGTATGTATGTATGTGTGTGTGTATATATATATATATATATATATATACACACACAAAAACAGTACGCAGTATTAATGTTACATTAATGAAGTTTCAGCTTCAATTAATTTATATATATATATATATATATATATATATATATATATATATATATATATATATATATATATGCATGTACACATTTTAGGCTAATTATGTCAGACAGCTCTGTTATATGACTAGGTCAATGGCAACTAAACCAGTACCCATCTATCAAATTAATTTGGTGAAGAGGCTTGTTAAAAAAAAAGAATTAATACAATGTGTGGAAACTTGATATACTTGATTGAGATGGTGAATAAAACACGTAAGATCACTTTAGAAGTGATTGATCCTAGATTCTTGTCAACATCTGTTCTGGAGTTGGGTAAACAGAGTTTCTTATCTGTAGTAGAGCAACCCTTCTGCATTACCCTGCTGCCTGATAGCTGAATTTAGGAAGACAATGGCTAGGTGTACACCACTGTCATTATTATTTTAATGTCCACTTTTTCATGAACACATGAATCAAAATGAATTCACTGCAGTAGACTTTCTATGGCTGAGTATTCTTCATGTCATTTCCAAGCAAGGCAATGTCACCCCAATGGCTGGACATGTTTTCACAGAAGATTTGAAATGAATTACACTGCTTATATAATGACATTCATTTACAACTATCATGTGATGTCTAGACAAGAAGACAGAAACACACATAATATGTAAGGCTTTTATTGACATTGCAGCTGGAGACACTTGCCTGAGGTGCAAGACAATAGGACTGAACTTAAATCCGTGTTTTTAGGAAACAAACTTAACTACACAGCTATGGCTCTCTATAACCATGCCTGCATCCTGAGAGAAGAATAATGTGTAAACTAAATTTCAAAGTAGTTTCTAACATACTGGAATTCTGGCAGCTCTAACAGCTAAGGGAGGTACCAGTGATTTTGGGCCACCCTTGCCACTGGATGTATCTCCTTCACAATTAAGATACTAATGCTAACACAATGTATACTACCACAAACCCAATATAAAGCTGTATGGGACAGCTACCATCTTCTGCAACATATATCATGAATCTCTGAGTTGTCATTGCTGTTGTAGTGATCAGGATATCACAGACAATTGCAATAATGAAACATTACTACTTCCATGGTAGAGTTTCAATTTTCCAATTATCTACACCAGAGGTTCTCAACCAGTTCTTGCCTATGGCCTCCTTTGATTCTTATTTTACTTGGCTGGACTCTCATAGCTTTTGATGTTTAAAAAATTCCATCATATTTTTATAATTAAATATTATTAGGAATTTTCAAAACAAATGTCTGTTAAAATATTTTGTGTACTGTAGAAGTATAACCAATTTATTGAACATAATTTTAATAACAAAATCTTATATGGTCCCCAGTTGAGAACCACTAATCTACACAGATACATCTTGTCAGTCTTGCCATTGAAAAATTTGCATAAACTAGTGACTGGTCTGTTGAAACCTCTAACCAACAATGCTACTGTCCACACACTCTGACATAGGTAAATATCTATTTTGCATCCTGGCATTAAACAGAAAGATCTGCAATACATAATTTCCAATTCCTCTCAATATTATACAATCTTAACTGCAAGAACCAACATTCTTATGCCTAACATAGTTGCTATTTCTCAATATTTCTCTAGCTTATTTCTACTACCAATTTTTCCCCCAGCATGCATCATTCAGCTTATTATTCACATTAAAGTCAATGATGTCACTCAACCTGCCTGAAATTTCTTCAAAAACACCCAACTTGGTAAAGCAAAAAGGAGTAAAAAAACAATAGGGTTATCACAGAATAAGTGCTTTATCAGAGTTCTATGTTAACAGGTCTGACCCAGGGCTAAACAACAACAACCACAATATATACTTGTTTCATTGCCATCCAACATCAGAAAAAAGACAAAGAAAACAGCCAGTAAAATGTTTCCTGATATAGAGTCAAAATAAGAATGAGGAAAGAAGAAAAAGGAAAGAGCAGATCAAGAAAAAAAGAAGAGAAAAAGAAGACCAAAGAAAAAAATGAAAAGGAAGAATGAAAAAAAAAAATAAAAACAGCAGGAGAGCAAATTCAGTCTTAAAAGAGAGTTGTAAAGTTAGGCAAAACTGAGTTTGTTTATCAAACATACAACGTTCCTTTGAACTCTTCTAGTACTTTTGAATGAGTGTATGTGTGGAGAGTGTAATTTTATTTTAAAATCATTTTTAAATTATCAGACAAGCTCAAGTATTTTCACAGCTGCAGTAACAGTAAAACAGAATGTATCTATTCTGAAATGTTTATAACATTTTGTATGCAAAAAAAAAAAAAATCCTATTAAATTAGTTTGGATATAATGATCTAGTACATAGTTATGAATACTTAACCTGTTACATGGAGAGGGAATGGAAAATTTGAAGCAATTACACCATTCTTAAAGCATTAGCATCTTCAAAGTAGGGATGAAAACTGGATTACAGGCCGCATACTAAGAACTTACAATCATATCACAGAACTTGCCTTTCACTTAAAAGTCTTGAGATGAAATTTAATTTTCTTGATTTAAATTATACATTTTTAAATACCTATTTTGATTTAAGACTGGTTCTATGGTTAGGCCTCTCTCCTAATACCAAACATCTAACTATAATGGAGGATGGACATGCAATTTCATTTAGCAGGCTGAGAGAAAGAGAAATAATGTATATTGTCTCAAGAAGTAGCAGTTTTGAACACATAATCATGTGTTAGTAGGCTAGCATTTTAGACACTGTCACCAAGTTAGACATAATATAAATAAATGTCTTTTAGAGCAAAGCAAAAATAAACAAAAAATACTGGATTTGGAACATTTTCATACAACAAAAAATATACAGAAAACTATAATGTAGTGCTAATTATTTTTATATCTAAATTATTAAATTACATTTTTTGTGATTTAGTTTTGTTTTATAAGATTATGTATTTTTGATTAGACCAGTTGAGATAGGTAACAGAAGCAATAACGTGTTATTAAAGATGGATAGCAATCGGTTCAACAGTATATATTAGAATTTAGAAAATATAACATGGACATCAAAATTATATACTAAAATATCTATAGGATCAGAACAGATACTATGTTGTTAAGACTAATGTAAAACAAAGTCAAGTTTACCAATCTACATTAAATTTCTAATAATAATGATGGTAATTGTTGTAATAATAATGATATTAACAATTTCAACATACAAAATTTTGACAATAGCTGTCAAGTAATTAACTTTTATGGTAATAGACATTAGTTAAAATCTGATGCATTCTAAAAGCTCAGGTTAGCCATATGGTGGACACCACTGCTCTTTCTTTATGGTTAAAATGTTACAAAAGTCACAATGAAGAAGCTGAATAGAACTTTAGAATATAAGTCTTTAAAGAAACATTTTCTTATGATTCCAGCTCAACACTTTCCCCTTGCTTGTGCTTTTTAACTCCTTTCACTTTTGGCAGTTCTAGAAATATATACACTACAGTCTTCAGTGAAAGACAGAAGAAACAGTTAAAACTGAAGACATCAGAGGAGACATTTACATTGAACTGCTAACTGAGAACACCAAAGTGACTTCTATCACTAATTTATTGATTTGAAAAGAAGCCTTTGGCTATATTTGCAATGTGAGATTTCAACTTTGATAATAACTTCATCCAAGAAACTCTCAAACAGTGCAAGTTGCCTGAATAACAACAATGCAGATAGCTTCAGGACAACAACTGGAGTTCATAAAGTCTGTAATTTCTCTCAAGTACTTTTCAACATCTGGAAAATCTTTCATGCAAGGATAATATGGGGCCTTACATCTCCATTTCCATCAAAGGATGGCCTCATAAAAATGCATTTTGTTGATGATGTCAACTGAATGGGAAGCAGCGAAACAGAACTCTAGGAACTTACCTCAAGACTGGATAATGCAGCAGGAATATGTGGAATGGGGGTCGATTCAGAAAGGGCAAGATGCCTATCAACAGCCACAGCCAGAATACTGTAACTGACAAATACTGAATGGATAAAAACTTGGAGTGGTCAATCTTAAATGCTTTACATCCACTTTAAGCAAGCATAGCAGCTCAATAAAGAAGATAAAAGCAAGATTTAACTTGTCTAAACAGATTATATGTAATAGCATTCCCATCATTTTTTTCCACAAAGCACAAACTATGTATTCAATGACTTTGATCTTTCTGTATGGGTAGGAAAGTTGAACACTGGCAGTTGATGCAAAACAAAGGATCCAGGTGTTCCAGCACAAGTGCTTCAGGAGGCTGCCAAGCAGATTGTAAACAGAATCTCTGCAGTTTTATCAGACAAAAAGTCAGCAAATAGGTTAACAAGCAGGAACACACCTTGTTATAGTATCACAACTTCCCATCCAAAATCATTCTCCAGAGCAAAAATGAAGAAAGGCAGACAAAGAAAATCTTGGTCTGTCACCGTCAAAATCTCAGTGGCAACTGATGAGTACTGGATCATCTGGAGTAGCACCCCAAAAACAAACTGTGCCAGTAACAATAATGTAATGATGGCAAATAGAACACAAATTATAGATAATACAGGCATCCAAAACATATCTGCATAATTGATGAAGATTAGTAATTTAGTTACAAAACTGAACTTAAGTCTTGGAAGCAACCAGCAATAAAACTAATGACTCTATTCCATTTAACACATTAACACACATATGAAAGAGAACAATTTCTTTTTTTATATGAATGTCTATTAACTTTTTTGTTACTTAACTACCAATGGATGCCTGAAAATATTTGGATAAATGTTACCCATAACTGCCCAAAGTGACCCTATTCATATTTTAATGTGAATTTCAGTGTAAATCTTGTTAAAACATTTATGAAAACATGTGATTGTACTATGTAAACAGTTAAGTTACCCTGCCCGACATTTTACATGATATCCGAGTGCTGCAAATTCTTGGAGATTTTCCCCCCCACTTTTTTCCACTTCCATTTTCATAAATGTTTCACTATGGATGAAAACTGGATACCAGTTTCATTTTGTCAAGCAGTGAGTTTGAATTGGAGGTATTTTTGAAAGAAGACATAGAAAAAATATATGGCAAACATAAAAAGCATGTGTATGATTCTTAGTTGGATATTTCTCTTTCCAAAAGCAAAACAATTCTAGCAACAGTTCCAATAGAGATAAAAAGAAGTGAATTTGCATCTGAATATAGTAAGAATTTAAAAAATAGAAAATAGTTTCTTTAGCTATTTTTTTGGAAGAAATTAGATTTAGCCACTGTCTTTCCAAGAAAATGAAACTCGTAGAATATTTTTTTCACTTTTTCCTTTGAAGCGGTTACTGCAGAAACGAATCATTATGCAGGACATAGAAACAGGGGAAAAAGAAAGTTTGAGGTTTCCCACATACTTGGAAGAAAGTCAAAAATCCGACTATTTTTAGAAATATTAATTTCCCAATTTTTTTTTTTCAAATTTTCCTCATTTTTATTTTTTATTTCCCTGTAAATTAAGATGTGACAAGTTTGGATTAATTTGTATTGTGAATCATTATTATAGGTGTTTCTGTGTATTTATGCATGTGTGTGAGTTTATTTCATTTAGCTGATGACATGTATTTCATTTCCTAATTTTCTTCAAAGACAAATTCCAGGATTTTGTTCTGCTTCACCAATATAGTACAGCTGTCTTATGAGCATTAAGTTCAACTGATAGATAATCCAGTAATTTTCACAAGTCTTCTATATTAAAATTTTGTTGTATGCTCATTGAATAAGCCAATAACTCATTTTTTATGTTGATGCTTAAACAAAATTTAAATAATTTTATATTTTGTTGTATTCACCTGTAATTAGATTTGCTTAAGTACCTTTTGTTAAATGGTGTTCGAAAAATCACAGTGATATGTTGATTAATGAAAAAGTTAGAGTTGTTTTGTGATACAAGTCTAAATTCATGATTATTTTAGAATTTAATTTAAGTACTTAAGGTGTCTATTTTGGTTAGCAAATAGAAACAAAAAGATTAAAGATGTATTGCACACAAAGAAGTGTACATATTAAAACTCAAATAGCATTAAAATACAACTAAAATTTTATAAACATGACAACTTAATTTACTTAAAAAATTAGAAATTGTACTTTTATGATTTAAACCTCATCAAATTCTAATAGTTCAAATACTCAATTTGAACACAACAAAACTGGTATATCTTTATCATGTATGTAAAAATAATGATTATTGTTATAATGCTAAGTAAATAGGCTAACAGAACAAATCTAACAAAAAGAAATATATAGAAAAACATTTTGTTTGCATGGATTGTGAGGTATCTTGCTGTCATATAGTTGCAGATTTGAATTTAGAGTTACTAGGTTTGATCAGACAAAGAAAAAGGAAGCAACTTTATTCCACAACATGCTTATGATCATTATAAGCCATCAGAATATAAGAGTTTTCAAAATATCCAAGTTTCACTGATCCCAAAAAAGAATTACTACAGACCATTATTTATGACTTTATCTGTTTTGAGGTCATATATAAATATACATATATGAGTTACAGAATGGAGTAGATAAGCTCTGGGCTACATATGTTTCATAGTGAGCAGAACCTCAGAAGTGGTAGATATCAAAGTGAGGTGTATACCACAAGCTACTCTTCAGGCCAAGAATCTTCCATGCATTAACATGTACTTCATAAACTTTCATTTAATCAAGATATCCTTGGCCTGAAGACTAGCCTGCAGTATACACCTTGCTTGGATATTTACCACTTTTGAGGTTCCACTCACTATGAAATATATGCAGTGGTGAGCTGGCAGAATCGTTAGCACACCAGGCGAAATGCTTAGCAGTACTTCGTCTGCCATTACATTCGGAGTTCAAATTCCGCTAAGGTCGACTTTATCTTTCATCCTTTCAGGGTCGATTAAAAAGTACCAGTTACACACTGGGGTTGATGTAATCAACTTAATCCCTTTGTTTGTCCTCTCTATATTTAGCCCCCTGTGGGCAATAAAGACATAAATATATGTAGCCCAGGTCTTATCTACTCCATTCCATAACTCTTGTATTCTTATTCGCACACCCAGCAACCCTGGTCGCCTGCTGTGGAATACAAAAAGAACTTTTTTCAGCTTATTGTACTCCGATATCAAAAAATCCACATCTTTCCATCTCAATAAACCACTATTGTCCTTGCAAGCTGTTTTTTATATTTACTACAGATTGCTTAAAGCTAACTATCTTCTTACAACATGATCCCTGGATCTTAGATTTATATATATATATATATATATATATATATATATATATATATATATATATAATTATGTGTATTTCTTCTATCTTAATGAATAAAAATTCTTCTGGTAGAATAAATGGGTTAATAGAAACCAATGTAGCAAAGAACACAAAATAACTGTGGTTAGCTCCTGTTTTTAAGGCAGGAACTCCTTGAAATTTTGGGTATTTGAGTATATTTAAGAATTTAAGGATTGGAGAAAACGCATGTTATAATTGCATATTTTATTCCTACGTATGTTTCAAAGGATTACAACCTGTGTGATCCATAGGGATCTTTGATATTAAAATTGTAACCTTCTCATCAGGGAAGGTTACAATTTTAATATCAAAGATCCCTATGGATCACACAGGTTGTAATCCTTTGAAACATATGTAGGAATAAAGTATGCAATTATAACATGCGTTTTCTCCAATCCTTAAATTCTTAAATATATATATATATATATATATATATAATAATAATAATAATAATAATAATAATAATAATAATAATATATATACTGTTGTATACTTCAGACAGCATATATAAGCATAACCAGAAATATGGATTTAATATTTTTCTACTATAACTAAATTCTCATGGATACAATGTTTCCTCAATTTTCACACCATAAAGTATATCATAAAATATCAACAGTTCATGGAAAAAAATGTAAAGGAACACTGACATTAACATAAGATTGTCAAAAGACAAGAATTTGGAAGGTAGACAACAAGAACATACCTAACTAAAAACTTGTTTTATCCTATATGATTCATTCACACACACACACATCATGAGTAACTTTCATTATTCACCATTTTTATTTCCTCCTAGCTGCTTAGTTTAGTTTACATTATCCTTTTATTGAATACATTTAGACATGTTTACATAAACATGAAATAGTAGAAAAACAGCAAGATAGACAAACAAAAGCCTCCATAAAACCTATTTATGTTACTAAAGCCATTAACATAAACCAAATTTACTATAATCACCAAATACAGCTTCTCATATATATATATATATATATATATATATATATATATATATAAATATATATATGAGTCTGTGAAGGGCACAAAAGATCACGCAGATCAAAATACCTTGGAATATATAAATAACAGCATTTGAACATTTAAAAAAAAATCAATTTAAATATTTTAAAACAAAAAAATATTCTGCTAGGAACAAATATGAAATTGCTTGCTATATTTCAACATGCTGTGGTACAAAATGATCATACAAAATGAGCTGAACCAAAAGTTAACATTTAAAATAACAAATGTAAATTTGAGACAAATAAGGGTTTGACATTATTGTGAATTTAAAATACTATCCGTGTCTAGAATTTAGAATATAAATAAGCAATTCAATAGGTTCTATTTAATCAAAGTATAATATTGCAAAACTGAAATTACCATGAACTTTCAAGAATGTGTATAATGAATTTTGATGTTTTGTATATTTTGTCTGAACTGGGAGGAACCTGTTCTTTGGATTTTCAGTGTAAATGCTGACCTCATCACAGAACCAAAGCTTCCACTCACTAATTCAGACAGCATGGTACTTCAGCACCATTTAAAACTACACGCAAACTGATTTCCTACTCTTCCAATCCTGTACAATGTTCATGAAACAACTACAATGATGATTTTCTTTAAAATGATTTTTAATTTACAAAAAGATATCTGGAAATATGTAGTCCAACAAGGATACTTATACAATGTACAGTTTATCATCATTGCTATCACATGTTATATGAAGCTAAAAAGTAAAACATATTACTGATCATAAATTGAGGAGATTCTAAAAATGCATATATTGTCTGAGCAAGCACTTTATTTACAGATGGGTATTGTATCTAATATTAACTAAACATGTACAAGTGAAATACTACAGTCATCTAGGCAACATAGATTGAAGTATGTCACTAAATGTGCGTACAGAATAAAGCACAGTTTGAACACTAGTTTGCAGTCAATAACTACTATGCATCATTGAGGTAGAAAAAGAAAGCAAGAAACAAAATAATATATATATATATATATATATATATAATAAATATATATATATATATATATATATATATATATATATATATATATTAAATAATACAAATTGTTTATTGTGAGTTTATGACAAAAAAAAAAACAAGCATTTGAATAAAAAAAAGTATGGAAAAAAAAATCGAATAAACACTTGGCCATCAAAACTATATGGTAATCATCTATGAAATATGGTAAACATATATATAATAAGGATAAAATATATTTTGTCTTTGTTTTCCTTATTTCAAAACCTATAATTCCTTATCAACAATCATTTGCTTCTTTTTTTAATTCCTTCAAACAGATTATAAAAAAAAATTCACAAAAATATTGTGAGAGATTTAACAAGATAAACTACATACAGCCATTTGGAAAAGTTGAAAATATTATCTAAATAAAAAATATAAAATCTGTACACAAGATAACTTTTTTTAAGAATTCTTTGTACAAATTCTTCCAAGATAAAGGAAGGACTATAATGGATACAATTTTTATTGTAAATTTTACAAATTTTTTTTCTAATTTTCAATTTTTTTCAATTTAAAAACAAAATTAACTTAACCCTTTAGCATTCAAACAGGCCATATCTGGCCCAAATATTCTATCTTTTTTTTTGTTCAAACTGGTCAGGTCCAAGTTCTTACATCTACTATACATTGTCATTCTAAATTCTAAAAATAAACAATCATACCATTGAAATCTCAAAACAATGAGATAATTCACAATTAATTCAAAGCAATGTGAATAAATAAGCATCACACTTGACAGAATAATCTGAATGCTAAAGGGTTTAAACAAAATAGTGTTATGTTTCTCATCTTCCATCAGCAAACTTTGTTTAAAACTACTTGGTTTGAACAATGGGCTAAAAGAAGATGTCAGTTAAATGTTTCCAAAAATTATTGATAATTGTTATAAATACTGATAACAAAGATTAAGAGTTTTTGAATTAAAAATTGCAAACAATACTGACAGAAGGATAAAAATTTACATAAAATTAATCAAGTTATAAATGTTGTATTTTATACTTAAGAGGCAGATGAACTCAACAAATATACAATTTGGTCAATTTTTCCTTATCAATGTGTCTCAAAAATTTTCAATAGCTTTTCACAAATTTTTAAAATCTATACTTGAGACAGTACATAAACAGAATCAGATAATTTCTCTTCAGAAAGATAGGTTTTAGAAAATTTCTACATAATATTTCACAAATTTATAATACAAATTTGAAGGGATATTTTGATAATATCAATAATCAAACATCTCATATAGATGGGTATGTATTACTTATGGAAATAACAATATTGATACCTATTGATAAAAAAATACTTTAAAATGTCATCTGTATCAAAAATTCCAAAACTATCATACCCAGCTTTGAAATTAGGAGTAAACAATAAGCACAGCAGCTTTGGAACTAATGTTTTATGCTTTAGCATAATTGATAACCCATGACAGAAAACGAGATGAAATCAAAATATTGCTGCATATCAAATCAATCATTTAACTTCATATTCATAAAGTTCAAAATATTTGTCGCATACATTTTGAAAATCTACTTTTGTTTGTAAGCGAATTAGTCAGTTAATTTGCTAAATAAATGGATGGGTGGCAATAAGCAAAATGGAATGTTTAAAATAGGAAGTAAAATTTATTTGTTATGCAACCTAAAAATGGGGAAAATGAAATAAATTTGTTTCATAGCTATTCTAGAGTTAATTCAATCTCTGCTTACCTTCACCTGGACTTGATATTTCAACATAGCTGACCTTAATATCAATGCCTACAAGGAAGAAATCAATTTCAAAATTATAAAAATTAGTTTAAATTTAGAATGAAAAATAAATAAAATATGAATGAAATCTAGTTATGTAAATATTCATTCATTATTTTAAATGGCCCAATCAGTGAATAATTTTCATACAAAAAGCTTTATTCCTTCAAAGTCCATCAAAGTCTGGTAGGTAGACTATATTTTGATTTTCATTCTGCTCAATCTGTAGAAAAGGCATAGGTAGAAACTCCAAAAGAAGTACCAGGTATAAGCTATGGACACATAAGAGGTGCAGCAATATCAAAGGAAGATTAACTGAGAAGATAGTTTTTGTGTGTGACAGATGCACAGTGAAGATGTACAGAAAACAGATTCCATCACATGCCAGGGGGAAAACTAGAAATAGTTGATAGCTTCTGTTACCTGGGTGACCAAGTCAGTAGCAGGGGTGGATGCTCTAAGAGCATAGCTGCTAGAATAAGAATAGCCTGGGTAAAGTTCAGGGAGCTCCTACCTCTGCTGGTAACAAAGGGCCTCTCGTTCAGAATGAAAGGTAAACTGTATGATGCATGTGTGCAAACAGCCATGCTACACGGCAATGAAACATGGGCTGTGACTGCTGAGGACATGTGTAGGCTTGAAAGAAATGAAGATAGTATGCTCCATGGATGTGTAATGTCAGTGTGCATACACAACAGAGTGTAAGTGCCCTGAGAGAAAAGTTGAACATAAGAAGCATCAGATGTGGTGTGCAAGAGACTGTGCTGGTATGGTCATGTGTTGCATATGGATGAAGACAGTTGTGTGAAGAAGTGTCACACCCTAACAGTGGAAGGAACCTGTGGAAGAGGTAGACCCAGGAAGACATGTGAAGAGGTGCTGAAGCATGACCTTCGAACAATGGGCCTTACAGAGGCAATGACAAGCAACTGAGACATTTGGAGATATGCTGTGCTTGAGAAGACCTGGCAAGCCAAGTGAGATCGTAGCCATGGCTGATGCCAGTGTCGCATAACCGGCCCGCTTAAAAGTACCCTTCAGTCATCGGGTAATATGATGTACTTGAGAAGACCTGTAGAGTCAAATGAAATCGTAGTTGTGGCTGATGCCAGTACTGCCTGACTGGCACATAAAAAGCACCATTCGAGCGTGGCTGATGCCAGTGCTGGTGGTACATAAAAAGCACCATTCAAGTATGGTTGATGCCAGTGCCGCCTCACTGGCTCCTGTGCTAGTGGCACATAAAAAGCATTATTCAAGCGTGGTCGATGCTGGTCCCACCCGACTGGCTCCCATGCCAGTGGCACATAAAAAGCACCCACTACACTCTCGGAGTGGTTGGCATTAGGAAGGGCATCCAGCTGTAGAAACATTGCCAGATCTGACTGGAGCCTGGTGCAGCCTCCTGGCTTGCCAGTCCTCAGTCAAACCATCCAACCCATGCCAGCATGGAAAGCAGACATTAATCGATGATGATGATGATGGTAGACATATTTATTAATTAAAGAAATATTCCTTCAATTTCAAAATATTTAAACCAGTCAAATGTACTATGGAAATTTAGCACTTAAGAAAGGAGAGGGAAAGCCAGAAATATTTTATTCAACTATTCTAAATAATACTTACTTTTGTTCGACGTTCATATTCCTGACCCATTGCTATAGATTTTTCAAAAGTTGAACTACGTTGATCTATATCTTTAGCATACAATATCTAAAGAAATAAAAGAGTAAACTTAAAGCTGCAATACAAATTAAAACACAAAAAAATTCAAAAACCTTCTAAAAAGATAATGGATATGATAAATTTCAATACTTATACATCTAAAAGTAACTGGCATTAATTAATATCAACTTCAAGCAGCTTACGTTATATACAATTTTCACCAGGTAGTGTGTTGACTTATTTATATATATAACTATATACTTCATAAAAGCCAATGTATCATTAACCCTTTTGTTACCATATTTCTTTCAAAATACACTGCTATTGTTTCAATTAATTTTTAAAATAATGAAGAATTTAGTAAAATATTTTTGTCATTATTATATAAGTGTGGAACAGAAAGTATTGAAGGAAGATTTAAATTTAGATCAGGTTAGAACAAAAGTTTGCTTCATAGAAACAAAGGCAGTCTCAGGTGAGTTGGTAACAAATAGGTTTTGATGATTAAATGTTTCATTCTCTAAAATCAGTTAATCAAATGAATTATTCACTAACTAAAGTATAATATAGAAGTATGACTTCTATGGTTTAATATTTTTTTAAATATCTCTACATACCTATATTAATCCTCAATAAAAGTAACCTAATGATAACTTAGGTAGGCTTTTATTTTCTATGAACATTATAAAACCTTTTAGAGGATTTGTATATACAAGACTTACAACTAAAAAGAAGCTCATTATTTTATATATTTCTGCAATATTTGTTTTATTATTATTATTTCCACTGGTAAAAATTTACATGAATATTTTCTCATTAACAACTTTCCAACACTGGCAATTATAAGGCATGTTAGTAATGGCCCTCAAACTAAGCTAAAATACTAACCAAACTACTGTCATTGCTCAGAGTCAAGTGATGCTGAGTGGAGCAAAAAACAGATTTTGCAAACTGAAACTCTAAACATCTTTTTAATATGACTTGCATTGAAACAATTATTTGAGATTAACAGGAAATTTTTAACAAAAGATTAGCTTACAAATTTAGCATTGTATTTCAATGTAAAGTGCTAAATGATATCATCATCATCGTTCATCATAAATAATAAGCACAAGATAGAATAGAAAAAAAAATTTAAGTGAAGCACTCTCTCCAAACATTTTGCCATGTCAGAATGGGTAAGACAATTTCCAAACATTGCAACACATAATATTGGTGATTAATGGGTATTTGTTTTTACAGCTAAATGCTCTTTCCTTTACTAATTTTTCAAACATGGTGTCAATACAATATTTGTAGTAATTAAAACAATTTGAGAAAATTATGCTAACATACTCTGGTTGATTGTAGCATTGATTGAACACAATCACTACATACAATGCATGCTAACTGAGAGTTTATTTTAAAAGAATCATAATTTAGCTAATGAAAATGATTTGGAGAAAGCTGAATGTTTCTGAAAAGAAAACACCATAATATAAAAAATATAAATATCATAATACCTTGTTGTGGGAGTCTATTCTAGCATTAATTTGCCCATCCAATATCAGCTGCATTAATTCATCTTCCAGATCTTTGACATTTGTATTAAAAGCATCTGCCATTTTATGCATTTCGGCAGATAAATAAGGACTAAAATACTGAAAAAGAAAATAATTATTGTCTTTACAAAACCTAAACCTCCAAATTTTAAGAAAGCAAATCTGAGAAGTGACGTCCGTGTATTTTTAAAAGTACTGACTTAATTTTTATATGCATAGTCTTCTTTTAAAGGTGATATATATGACCCCAAATTAACAACAGGCTGGAGATTGGTAATCAATATATTATTTAGCTACATCTAGATGCATGTAGGTTCATTTTTTATATGCTCATCTATTGCTTATAACAAAAAAAAAAGGAAGCTGCACGTATAACACATAACTTAGAAGCAGCGCTACAAATGTACCAACACACACGAAGTTGAGACATAGCCGACCTCATGAACTTCTCATGAGGAATTTCAGAAGGAGCCTCGTGAGACCACTGCTGAGACACTTCCGAATAAAGAAAAGCCATTGGAAAAGATTATAGCAGCGACACCATCTAAGAATATCTGAAGAAGGAATTGTATTCCGAAATATCATTGGACTATAGATAACTAAATTACAACAGGTTTATAGTCCATTTTTTGTATCATAGTGCATTGTTGTACCATTCAAAACTCTTTATTCTTTATATATATATATATATATATACATATATATTTAGATTTAGATTCAAAATTGAATATGGTACTTATGTTTAGGCACCAGAATATAGTATGATATTATCCAAAAACTAATTACTAGCCTGCTAGCCTTGGCTATGTCAAGATGGATTTTTATGTATTCTTCTTCCCACTTATATTTTAAATGTTGCCACAATTATAATATGTCTATTCTACTGTAATTTTCTACATTTCTGTGCAGCTGAAGATTGCTCTACATATTGCATTTAATGTAATGCCCGCATTACTTAAATAAATGGAGTAGCATGAAACGTGTGTACTGCAGTCATCTTTAAAATTGTGTTGCTTATTTTGATTATATACATATATATATATATATGCATATACATATTCTCTATATAAAGGGTCCTATCCAAACACTAGATCACATCCTCACAAAAAAAAAAAAAAATTATTCTATTTGTGAACAGTTTGTGCATAAAAGATATGCTGGGAGAATAAAAACAAGGCTAGCATCAGTTTTGAACTCAGAATCTGGACACACCAAATTTGATCTCATAAATTATCTTGATGTAGCGCTTTGTGCCAAGTACATCACCTTCATAACAATGATAATATTAACAATGGAGGTAATTCCTTTTATAAGTTTCAAAGTATTAGAAAGAGTAGGAAATTGTAATTGCCATATTTTACTTATTAGTTTTAACAACATGAATTATGAGACTGGATGACAAGATCATCTCATCAGGAATTTACCTCAGGTTTATAATATGGGACACAGCAATGAGAATAATTTATATTAAGAAAAGCAGATAACAACAAAGAATCTTTGGTAAACAATCTTCATATTTTTTAAAGCATACAACAATGCAGCCACCACACCCCCACCATTTTTGATGTGTACTTTTCCATGCTTGCATGGGTCAGATGTGAATATGCTGAGGGAGAGTTTTCTAAGGCTAGATACTCTCCTTGTGGCCAACTCCCACTTGTTTTCATGTGAAGTACATAGTATCAAATAACAAACAGCCTGGACATGTTTTATACAGAGAACTGGAAACAAACAATACTATTTGATGAGTCTTTTGTTTGCACATATCAAGAAGCCTGAATATCCTTTTGCAGTGAACTGCAAGCAACACTGTCGGGAAGCCATTGTTTGCAAACCAGTAAACATGAGGGAAATACAAATTCACACACACACACACATACAGGCTTCTTCAATTTCCATCTAACTAAATCTAGTTAATGTTTTGGTCAGCCTAGGGTTATAGCAGAAAACTCTTGACCAAGGTGTCATGCGGTGGGACTGAGCCCAAAACCACATGGTTGGAAAGCAAACTTTTCAACCATACAGGCATATCTGTGCAAAAATAGTAAATGGATTACACTTTTTTTTTAATAAAAATGTGCACAATAAACTAACACAATGTTCTAATATAATATGTAGATAACTTTTGCAGTAAAGGGCAACTAACAGCAGTAAGATAATTTGGCTGTGTAAAGCTGTCTGAGAATATTTCAACAGTATCTTATAAAGAAAAGTCAAGTACTTAACTACCAGTTGGAACTAAATTTGTTTCCATTACCCTTTGTATAACTTTTTAATAACTAGGCAACAAAAATATCTCAGTATGAACTTTTGTAATAGATAAAATAAGTAGTAAGTATAAGAGGTAAAGAAAATCTATAGGCATACTTCAAGCATTATGAATTCTGACAAAATACTTAAAAACTACGTAAAACTATGAATGTTTATTGATGTGTAAATGTTATTCTATGCAAATAAAGTTACATGTTACAGCTAATTTCATTCAATTTAGTTTATGTGATCATGAACAATTTCTTTGATGTGAGGAGTCTCCTAATTTGATGATCTGAACAAACCAATGTTTCAAATACAATAACATTGTTAAAGATTAGACACTCATACACACCTCTAAAATTTAATATAAACATCCAGAGTAGCTACACACTGATTGAGCTTATTTCATACAGTTAATCTTCCACATTAACAACTTCCGTATCCCAGATTTTTTCCAACAGTTAACCAAGAATTAAAATTACAACCATTATTTATTCTCACAAAAATACACATCCAGGATGTAACTTGTACAGAAAGATCACTTTTTAATTTTACTAACCAAGCTGACCTGTTTAACAGTGAAGGAGGATGGTCCAAAAGCATTGTAGTATGAGTGAAAACAAGGTAATGACAGTTCAGACAATTCATATCTCTGCTGGCAACAACGAGTTTCTTTCTCAGAGTAAAGGGTAAACTGCATAATGTTTCTGTATGATGTGCAATGATTACAAGGTAGCAAGATGTGCACTTTTATGGAGAATATGTAAATGCTAGTGAAAAGTGGAGTATGCTAAGCTGGAAATATAATGCTAGTGCATATGAACAAAAAGAAAAGATGGATGTTAGAGAAATCGGACACAATGGGCAAGACAGAGGAATTCTGCTGATGCACATGGAGGATGTTAGTTGTATCAAGTGTTGAGTGCTCCAAGAGGTTGAACCCATGAATGAAAGAGACCTAGAAGACATGTGATGGAGCAATACACACTAATCTCAAGAAACTGAACCTCACAAAGGAAATGACAAAGGACTACAAAGAGTGGCTACATATGATGCTGGAGAAGACCTGCTTATGCACACAAGAACAGCAAAACACAATAAAATGATGGTCATGACGGTCAGAATATACATCTACATTTGAGTTACGTACCTATTATATTCCAGTTAAGTCTTCATTTACAGTGCTGACAACATCATTATCATTTCTCCTATCATTATATGCCACATCTATGATTTTTCTACTTTTCTCCTGTGAAGCCATCAACATATCAATGGCACTGACTGTCTGTGTTCAATCTCCACCTTCTATTACCATTCTCTATTGTGAACCATCTCTCTCTCCCTCTCCATTACTTGTTCACTACCTTATCATTCACTATTGACAGCCATCACTCTCTCTTACTATTACCTCCTATCACACACAATCTTCCCCTATCATGCTGCTCGTAATGTTTTTCAATTCAATCCCTTCACCAGCAACCAATATGTAGCTGCCCATCACTCTCCCTTCCATTACTACCAACTCTTCATCCTCTCATCTACCTCATTCCCACATACCATTTGTGTAACAAAAGATAGCATCAGATCTGTTTGTATTCAATCCCCATCTATCATCATTCTTCATTATTATTACTAACCATCAGTCTCTCCTGCATGCTCTCATTATCCACTTCCTTGTCACTCATTACAGTCATCATCATAATTTCTCTTCTATTCATCCTTTTGGTCATGCTACTTTGAATGAAGAGACTCTTTGCACTCACCATAGAAAAGGCAACCTTACTACTTGTGCTGATGCCACAGCAAAATGTACCAATACACTCTGTAAAGTGGTTGGTGTTAGGAAGAGCATGCAGCCATAGAGACCAAACCAAAAATTAAACACAAGTAAGATGTTTCTGACTCATCTAAAAAAAAGAGAATCTTCAAATGAGAACAGGCTCAGACCATGATAACTAATTCAACCAATTGCCAACATGGAAAGTAAATAGATGATGGTGGTAAATTAATATAGGAAAACAAAGAAATATTAGTTGTTTTCAAACAAAATTATCTGGGATAACATATATATAAACTTTTAATCAAATTATAACTTCTTTTTATGACAAACATGTGAAATGTCACAATTTTTGCAAGTTCAAATTCTGCCAGAGGTATTAAATTTGAGCATTTCTATGTTTTTATACTTGAGATTTACACAACCAGGTAGAGATACCCTCAAATGTTACTTCCAAAATCCAAATTATAATGTTCAAAGTAGCCAGAGACTAACTAAACTTAATTACTAGTCACCTACATCATCATCATCATCTGAGAAAGTAACAGAAAACTACAGAAAAATCTTCTTTGAATTTCACTCTCAACTGAATGGTAAGTGTACAAAATAAACTTTTAAAACAAAACCTTACATTTTCTTTTATCATTCTACGATCTTTGTTCCATCTAAGAATGGGAACTGGCAGGAAGAGACAGCTGGCTCAAATTTGAATACTTGCATGTTTCTTGAATAATTGTATAGTTGGATACTCTTTGTACACCAAACAAATCAACTATGAATCAAGAATGAAGCCTCTTTGCACATAACTTGCAAGAAATAGCAGCCAAATCAACCTCAAATCACTTCCTATCATTTTATATAAAACAGGATGCATTTGATAATGTAGTCCTTGATAAGCAAGAATGTAGGATGGTTACTACTTGAAAGCAAGAAATTAAATAATAACTACAAAACAGGTAAACTGAAAGGGATCATCTGTTAGTACCTTAATCTAATAATGGTTCTATCTGTACAATTAATATTGTAATTTTTTAAGTGAGCAATATTAAATTGTATAAACATTTCTAACATTTTTTAACAAATAATATACTTAAAATCACGCAATATATTAAAATAAAATCATATTTACCTGGCATAATGCTCTGTTCCGAATTTGAACATAAAGTGCTTTTACATGAGGGGCTAAATACATATCCAGTAACAATGTGTTCTAAAAATCAAAAAAATCAATAACAAAATCATTAAGTAGCAAATCTCACAAACACACATATAATAGAAACTAATGAACTAAAACCACTAACTGATGGGTTCATTTCGTATCACTAAAATATTATATATTTTATATTTCTACAACAAATTGTTAATGTTTTCAAAGTAATATGCTCTTTCGAAAGATGATTAACTTTTAGTTCATTGGCCCACAAAAAAATTTAATACAACGTTTCCATACTTCCCATGTGTAAAACAAACAAGGCCCATGTGAAAGGCCAAGCATTGACGTCCTGCATCAGTAATCAAATACTTTAAACTGTGTACATTAAGAATTTCCAGATTAAGCTATTTCAGATATTTACATAGACAAGCATCTATCAAAATTGATAAAAATAAAGCTCAGAAAATAGCAACGATGCACTTACTTTAATCTCATCTAGCAGTTTAAGGCAGGAATCATATTTCGATTGGTAAAACATATGTAAAATATCACGTAGCTGAGAATCAGATTCCAAAAATAACTTAAAAGAGCTGCAATGTAAACAAGATGTTTAATGGAAAATTGATAAAAATGCATAAACTTTATAATTAAAATTCCAGAATAGAGACAATAACATTATTTAATACAGACTAAGGTATACAGTCAAACACACAATTTTCAAATAAGTTTGCCAAAACAATAGTTAAGAGAACATATACAGAAGAATTTTTAAGTGTGCAGAGCACAGTGTATTGAAAGAAAAGTTGGACACATAAGAGTGTGCAAGAGAAGAGACTGCACTGGTCATGTGATGAGGATGGATGAGGACAGTTGCATAAAGAAGTGTGGATCACTTAAAGTGGAGGAAAGTTGTGGAAGAGGGAATCCCAGGAAAACATGGAACAAAGTATTGAAGGCGTATCTCAAAACACTAAGCTTACAAAGGAGATGACAGAGGACCAAGATATGTAGAACACTGCTGTACTCATGATGACTTGCCCACCACAACAGAGGTGATATCCGAAAATCAAGATGCCACATAAAAAGCACTGGTGATGGTGTCGTGTAAAAACCACTCAATACACTCTGTAAAGTAATTGGCATTAGAGCATCGAGCAGTAGAAACCAAGCAAAAATAGACTAAGGAACTTCTAGAATTTCTTCCTTTGTCCATATTTTATCATTAACATCAAGGTATTCCAACAGGCTGCATTCAGATAACATCAATTTCCGTTCAAATGAGAGTATTAAGATGATATTTATTTGAATTACTGAATAGTTTTTTTAATTAAACAATTTTGCACTAAAACAATACAGTTGCCCAATTAAAAAAAAATTTCTAGACCTATCATGAACAGCAACATACATCCTCTGATCCAACCTCTTGACATAAGGGGTTAGATAGATGTATGTTAAGACGTTAAACCTAAACACATCTTGTCATGAGCTTAGCCCCTGTGTAACAACACTTGTCATCTCCACGTAAAGAAAACTAAGCTTCATTAGACAAATCAATGAAAAAATTTATTAGAAGTATATAGAATATTTTCTAGATATATACTTACCTACTAGAGATGACATTTTTTTGAAGTTCTTGTCGATCAAACGAAGCCAAAGCACACAAGGCTCCATAAGTGGCAACATTGCTTGAAGATAACAGCTTGAAAAGTATCAAAAAATAAACCAAATTTAACAAGCATTCAGAAAAAAAAAAAAAAAGAATTCATCTAAGAGGCGTAACTCATGTTAAAGAGAAATAACTCTTGAGAAAATAAAATTAAAGATGGTATAAAATTTTAAACTGAAAACTGATTTGAAAGTGACGCAAATCTTCAAAATAATTCCAATCTGTTGTATTCCACATACTTCTATAAATATGCACGTATCTTATACAATTAATAAATGGTAGTAAAAATAAAAATCAGGATTACACGACAGCAATCTATTTGTGTGTATATAAATACATGCCCATTTATAGATAAAACAATTACCTCAGGATATTTAAAATTATCAAAAGAAGCTTGCAAGAAATTTTTAGCAGCTGATTTGTATTTGCCCGTAGCTAAGTCAGCAAGTCCAGCCGCACATTTCAACTTTGTCTGTACAACTGGATCCACCTCCTTCTGAAAAAAATGCCAGGAAACAATAGCATTTCTCCTTTAAATAAACAATAAAATGACTGAAACAGAAGACAAGGATTAGTAATTTACATAGAATAAAAATTTCTTACAAGGTTCATTTTGAATTGGCCATCCATTTTACTTTTTGTGAATGTAACTCAACATGGAATAAATTCCCTCCTCCCACCAATCAAAATGCTTTTTATAGATAGTAACGAGATCCTGTTGGTGGTTTCCATAAAGTATGATAGTGGTCACCATGTACTCCCTCTCAGGAAGGCAATTAAAAATACAATAAATGAAGTGTATATATACTGGGTCATCCCATAAATAATGCAGTCTTTTTATACTTCTTATATTTCTCAAAATTAAAATAAATAAATTTCGTTTTTTTAATTTAAAATATACTTTCCTTCATTTTCTACAATGCTTTTCCATCTATCTGGCACACTTGTAAGGCCCTTCTTCCAAAATACACATGTCTGTGAAGAAAAATGTTCCTCCAATACTGTTCTGACCTCGTCTACAGAATTCATATATTTTCTGTCCAAATGATTTTGAAGACTGCATTATAAATGATAATCAGATGGGGCCATGTCCAGTGAATATGGTGGGTGGGGCAGTGTTTCTCATTCAAACTGCTCCAGCCTTGGAATGTCATTCTCACTGTATGTGGCCGAGCATTATCTTGAGGGAAGAATACCTTTCGTTTTGAAACGAAAGATGATCATTTTCCTTCTAGCGCTGACTTAAGCCAATCAAGCTGTGTGCAGTAGGTCTCCTTTGTTATCATTTGGTTTGGGTTTAAAAGTTCAAAGTGGACTAAACCTTTCACATCCCACCAAGCTGATAATAACATCTTACATGGTGAAGACCTTTTTTTAGCCTGGGGTGCGAGTGTTTCTCCTTTCCCCCATCCACTGTCTTCAGAGCTTGATATTTTTATAGAGAACATATTTCTCGTCACCAGTCACTATTCGGTCCAAAAAAAGATTCATTCATGAGACATGACAGCAAAGAAGAACACACATTCACTCTCTGCTCGCGATTAAACTCAGAAAGTTTGTGAGGAGCCCACTGACCCAATTTGCTCACTTTTCCAATGGTACACAGGTATCGATGAATGGTTGAATGACCAAATCCAAGCTTTTCTGCTAGTTCCTCAACAGTTACGATGGGATTTTGTTCCAACAGGGTTTGCAGGACATCCTCGTCGAAATCTATAGATCTTTCAGGACAAGGCTTGTCTTCTAGGCTGTAATTTCAAGCTTGGAATTTCTGGAACCACCGCTGACACTGTCTTACAGTTATTGTCCAATCCCCATATACTGCATTAATATTCCTCGCACTTTCCGATGCATTGATGCCTTTACTGATCTCATAATGCAAAATATGTTGTTTTGTCACTTCTATTATAGCTTTGAAAAATTGATTAAAATGGAATTGTACACCTCAAAACTTGCACTAAGAATAAGTACATAGCAAATTGCTGCAGGTATTTTATCCTGTCCCCCTCTGACTTTAGTTTATGCAATTGAAAAAACCGCATTGTTTATGGGATGACCCTATATATATATAGACATATATATATATATATATAAGGCAAATAAGAAAATAGAGAGGATATACAATCGACAAACATCAGCCAGTAAAAATTCAATTATATCTATTTATTAAATGATTACAAACGTGTGTGAGTGATAAAAATTAACAAATGAGATAAGTCAATAACTGCATAAACAGATATATATATACATACATACACACACACACATATATGTAGAAACAAATGAATAATAATAGATGTGTGTACAGGTACTAATCCCTTATGACCGTTTCTACCATGAGGCAACAAAAACTTCTAAGTTATTCACGTCAGTGATATACAGGGATGAACAGACACTGGATAGAGTTTGGATAATGGATGTGCCCCTAGGCTTCTTCAGAGGGTCCAAATGTTAGGGAACTAACATATGTGAAAGTCAGTTAAAAAATAGAGTAGGGTAAAATAAAATAAAATAATGCGATAGACATAGTAAGAAGAGTTAAGGTAAGGACTTCAATTAAGGTGTTAATATAATCCATGGTATTCCATCCTGTGGTAAGTAGATGAATAAAGTCACACTCAGGAGGAATTTCCACAGGCTGCGGTGGGTTTAATGCTTTGGTCCATGTTACAGGGGTTAGAGGTCAAATGCTATATCTACTAAATAGCTAAGCGCTATTTAGTAGATATAGCATTATAAAAGGAGTTGGCAGAAATAACTTAGATTAAACCCATTAAGGGGAAGTTTAATACATGAGTATATTAATGAAAGAAAATTGGGTGGTGCCTAAATGCGATGCTTACTGGAGTAAAATGTATGTAAATAGGTGGCAAAATACCTCACCCTTACACACAAAATGACACTATTAAGAGATGTCACTTCAATGTCATTTTTGGTCATACAATTATTTTCAAAGAAAAAGAGAGCTAATATCAATGATGTAATCTTGATGGTGTCCAACCTTTAAGTACCAGAAACAAAGGGTAGTAACAACAACAGTAGTAGTGGGGATTTTCTTTCCATAGTTGTATGTCTTAAAATTAGTGTTTGGATTTTTTTTTTTTTTTTATCACTGGCTTATTTGCACTTGGAAATAAATTTAGCTTGTGCTTTTAAGCAAAGAGAATTGGAACAATTATAAAATGCAGCTTATAAGGAAGCAATGTAGTGAAATTTTGACAAATCTACTAGATTTTAAAATACATTTCTCTAAAAGCATCAGTCACAAAGCAAAAAAGCCAACAGCTTTACCTCAGTACGTCCAGTAGTGCTCTCTGCCTTCTGTACATAACTGATAACATGTGACCAATTTTCTAAATAGACGCTAACCTGTGAAACAAAGTTAATAGAAACAAACGCAAAAGTCATTTATATGGAAAAACAAACATTTCATTATACAATAAATAAGTGGAGTAAAACATGTCATTTACTCTCTCTAGCAAACCTAAAAGATACTCTTAGATGATGAAATGACAGTCAGTCAAGGAATGCAGCAGTGATTCTCACATTTTAATAAATAATACTACAAATGATTGTTTTGGGTAGGCTCAATAATCCTGCCTGTACAATATTTTAAGATTCATTTATTCCAATGTTAATCCTACAACTCATAAAATTGAACAATTTGGGATAGACTCAACATGTATGAACATATTTCAAACTGAAATCAGTTATTGATCAAATGATAGATTTTGTGGACCAGCAGACAAAACAGCCATAGAAGAGACTGCTCAAATAGTTTGCTAGAAGCAGTAGGAAAGTTATGTTATTTAGTACTTGGAATGGAAATAGTGATAATATGATGATTACTGGCAAATATCAAAATTAACTTTTATTAACAATAACAATAATAATAATGAATTATATAACTAAATTAAATTTCAATAATAATATAGTACATATAGTATAAACTTAAAGTGTTTATCTTTATAGAACACAAACCAATATTCCAAAGGGAAAACAATACCTTGATAACATTGAGACACATGTTCACAACATGTTTTGGACTGGTACAATAATCTCGTGCTCTGGAATAACATTTTAATGCATTACACAAATCACCCATATCAAGATAATGGTCTCCAAGATCATCATTTCCACGTCTAGAATGTGAAGAAAAAGAAAATATGGTGTTAATAAAAAGAAATATTTGAAACAAATATTAACAGGACAAGGAATTATATTTTGTAAAGAAATCATAAATCACTTTAAATAATTAATTATCAGCTACAGAAGCAGCATTAGTAGCAAAAGGCAATCTTTTATATCCAAGTTAACATGGATATATTGTTAGAGTGCCTTAAAAGGACCTCTCATATGGATGCATGATGCATAAAAGCACATATGTTTATGTCATTGGAAGATGAGTATTGTAAGCTACAGGCAGAATGGTCAAATCATGTGATTTCAACCTGCCCGGTTTCATCAGTAGCAGACACCTGGTAGACACATACCAGCCGAATCTCGCTACCAAAAATATACACAATTTCAGTGTCTTTTCCAGCACTGATGTTGCAAATAGCCAGCGGACTTATTAAAACAATTGTCAGTGACAGAAGCAGTATTAATATCAAAAGGAGATCTTTATATCCAACTTAACATGGAAGGAAGTATTGTTAGAGTGCTGAATGCTGCTTTATTTACCTTGAGAGGACCTCTCATATGGATGCATGATGCATAAAAGCACACATATTTATACCACTGGCAGATGCGCATCGTCTACTGCAGGTTTAATTTTTTTAATAAGCCTCTTAGCTAATTGCAACATCAGTGCCTGAATGGGCACTGAAATTACATATACTGCTGGTAGCAAGATTTGGTTGGGTGTGGCTACCAGACATCTGTCACTGAAGCGAAAGGGCAGACTAAAATCACGTTATCTAACAGTTCCAATGCCCACAGCAGATGATTCTCGCTAAATGAACAAATATATTTACAATGTTTTATGCTGATAAATATACATGAAATGCGGCATAATTTTTCAGTACCCTAATATAACTTTTACTTCCATAACTAATATAACTGAAAACTACAAAAATGTTATGACAGTACAGATAAAAATCAGTGAAATGTAAAATTGTTTAAATATCACCATATAAACTGAGTTCTTAACAAAATTTTGATTTCAAATTTTGGCACAGAGCCAGCAGTTTAGGGGGAAGGAGTAAGTCAATTACTCCAACCCGTGCTCCACATGGTACTTATTTTATCAACCCCAAAAGGATGAAAGGCAAAGTCAACTTCAGTGGAATTTGAACTTAGAACGTAAGGGCAGACAAAATGCCACTAAGCATTTTGCCTGGTTTGCTAACGATTCTGCCAGCTCACCGATTTAGTTCTTAGTAAAATATTACAATATATTATGTGACTTCCTAAATGTCCATTATTATATTTATATTATAGTTATGCCCTAATTTTATACAGTTTGTACACTTTTTCCTTTGTTTAAAGTTTACATAGACCTATGTTGGTATAAAAGCAAAATAGTCATAAAGATGAATGATTGGGCTGAATAGAAATATTTTCAAAATTTTCGACTCCAATCTGTTTCTGAAAATTATCATTATTGCTATTGTTGTCAATACCATAGTTTAAAACAACTTGTTAATATATATATAATACACCACATATAATGCATAGAGTGTAGTATTATTTGACACAGGGAAGCGACAAGTAAAACAATTAGGACTGGACTTGCTCATGGTCACATCTGAAAATATAAACTGATTTGGAATGCTAGGGAATATCAGCACTACAAAATGTCCTTTGCAAAATGACTGAAGTTTCAATAACGGGTCTATCTAGCTGAAAATAAATACCATGTGTAGGTACTTAGCAGAAAAGTGAGTTCAAATCCTCCTATGGGCTTGAAGAAAGTAAAAAGAAATCACACCGGGTTGTTTTCCTCTTAATCAATACTGTTGATTTCATTTTAAACAGCATTTCAACAATCTAATAACTTATACCATATACCTTTTCTGTGTTTAACTCCTTCAGATGCTCTAATTAATGAGAGAGAGAGTGAGAGAGAGAGAAAGTGTGCGTGTGTGTGTGTGTGTGTGTGTGTGTGTGTCTCTCTCTCTCTCTCTCCTCACTAGCCTTGAAATTCTGTGTTTGCTGCAAATCAAAGTATTTTCATTTTCAATATTCTGCAAAACATGTTTGGCTACGAGGATAAAATTACTTTGCTTGGAAACAATTGAGAAGACGACAAGTAGAGCATCTGACCAAAGAAAATCTGCCCCACTAAACTCCATCCAACCCAAGCAAGCATGGAAAAGTGAACATTGATGATAAAAATTCAATGTATAAAATGTTATGTCTTACCTTATGCTTTCTTTAATTGAATTACTTTTATAATTTTTCAGATCGGTATCTAATTTTTCTAGCTTGAGCTGTGCTTTCTTTATAGTCAATTCTATCCACATATTATCTAAAGGTGGTACACTTGATACAGCATCTGGTAATGTAGATGGTCTGAAACGATAAGATTAGCAAATCTTAGGTAGAATCTTGAAGACATTCTGTGCAATAAATTGAACACACTTCCGTACATTATTGCACTAACCTGTCTATTTTGAAAAACATTTTACTAACTTCATGGTATTTTATTCATTTACTGGTATGTCTTTGGACTGCATGAATGAGGGATAGATGTCAGTAGGAAGTGGTTCAGGGGAGAAGGAGCAATGACAGGTAGCAAAGAAAGGGTGATGTAGTAACAAGTTCTGCTTTCATTAATTACAGCAACAGTTGGTAGAGAAATGATGGAGAGAAGAGTGATGTGAAAGACAAAGAGAGGAAGAGTAGCAGGTATAAACATGACAGAGTCATACTGAGTGAGGTTCTGAAACGTGTGCATACACATTATGTTTCTAGCTTCCATCATTACCACCACTGTAACACTGCATGTCATCTTGATTCTTTGCCATCTTCTTCATCCTTAGATTAGTCTTCATTCCATGTCATCCTGTCTCATTCTTCCACAAGTTCCATCACTATGTAATGAACATTTCTTGATACAACTGTCCTTATCCATATGTATCACATAACTAGACCAACGTACATCTGATTCCTCTTATGCAGTTTTTCTCTCAACAGGTTTGTACTCCATCTTTCAAGCACACTGGTATTGCACATACAGCTGAGCATGCCTGCTTTATTTCTTTCTAACCTCTGAAGGACCTATGCATTCAGGGCCTACATCTCACTATTACGTAACATTGCAGTTTGTATACAAACATGAATCTGCCTTTCACTCTGAAAGAGAAATCTTCTTAGCAACAGAAGTAATAGCTCCCTGAGATTTCTCCAGCCTATTCTTACTGTAATTCTATATTTTCAGAACAACCACTTCCACTGGTAATTAAGTTACCTAGGTAACCTGAGATCCTATTTCCCATGTGCCCTTTAGACCTTATTGCTCCTGTGCATATGCCATATACCAAGACTGTTTTCTATCAATCTGCCAATGATGCCATTGTATCTGGATACATCATATGGGTTTCCTACCTAACTCTTTTCAACATATCAAGTAAATTCATTTTCCCAGTAGAGACCTGACTGTCTTTTTACAAACTAATACTTTAGTCTTTACTAAGTTAACTTTGAAACCTTTTGATTCCAAGTTTTGCTGCCATGTTTGGAATTTCTTTTTTAATCCCAATATAGATTCCCCCTACCTGCCCCGACTCAGATGTATCATTGGTGACACCTCAACTCTACCCAATTTCCACAGTTGTCAGTCACCTACTCTTTCCTCTCCCTTATATTCTCTACCTACCATCCCTCAACACTTTCCAGAGGTCACTCTTATCCTCTCTTCTACAATGTGAATAGCCATGTAACTCCTCTAAAGCAAGAAACTTGTTGTTTTGGTCCCCTTCTCTTACACTAACCCATCATCCCCAAACAAAAGGTTGCCTCCCTCACAACTGCAATCTCACTCAGTCATACAGAGTACATAGTGACCTCATTTATGCTGGTGCCACAAAAAGGCATCCAGCTGTAAAAATCAAAGCAATCAATGGAGTTTGATGTAGTCTTTGCACCTGTTGGATGCTGTTAAATGGTCTGACTTATATCAGCATAGAACATAAACATATAATGATGATGAAATACATACATATATACTCTCTCTCATACACACATGTACACATACAGTAATAATAATAATAATCCTAGGATGGAATTTATAAATATTTTAATATTTTAATGCATTGTTATGCACATTTCCACATATGATGCCTGTGTACAAATGGCTATACTCCATGGTAGTGAGACATGGGCTCTGAATGCTGAAGACATGCATAGACTGGAGAGAAACGAAGGTAGTATGCTCCGTTGGATGTGCAACATCAGTGCACATATACGACAAAGTGCAAATGTATTGAGAGAAAGGTTGGGCAAAAGAGGAATCAAAGGTAGCATGCAAGGGAGAAGACTACATTGGTTTGGACATGTGATGCATATGAATGAGGACAGCTGCATAAAGAAGTGTCAATCACTGAAAGTGGATGGTACTTGTGGAAGAGGGAGACCCAGGAAGATATGAGATGAAGTGGCAAGGATTGATCTCAGGAAGCTGGACCTCATAGAGGAAATAACTATGGCCCAAAATGTCTGGCGATACGAAATTCTTGAGAAGACCTGCCCACATCAGCAAAACTGAATTCTAGAAGCGCTGTGTAGAAAACTTCTCACACACTCTCTACATCCCTTCTCTTCCTCACATTCTCGCTTCATGTACTATGGTTACCTCCCACTCCCCAATCTTGTCCTCTTGGCCCAGTGCCACTATATCATTGCTCTATGCTTACCCCAACCTATGTGTTCTAACAACATGCCTTGTCTCACTCTATTATTACCATCCACTAACCCCCAACCTGGGTGTTCCACCCATACATAACAAGAAAACTTTTCCCTCACCCTACCCCAACAAATTAATTTACATATCTTCTCTTTCTCGCATTTCCTCCTTCATTCACTATGCCTAGCTCTCACTCCCCAATCCTGTCCTAACACCCCTGCTCCTCTTTTTCACTGCAATCCAGTAGCCCCTCCAACTCTATTTATACCCAGGTCTTTCGCCGCTTACTCGCACTCTTTAATCGCACTCCCTTCGCAATATCAGGTTACTTATATTATGGCATTTGAACCTCAAGGTTATGCCCTGGCACTTGTCACTATCTGTATCTCTCTCATCCTTTACTCAACCATCTCATTTATACTCTGATCCCCGTTCCTTGTGAGTATGCCTGGTATTTTGCCACCATCTCCATCCTGCGGTCTCCCTCTCTCTTTCCCTCAAGCCAGGCAACCATGTATTTTCTTTGCGGTAGCACACCTGTTTCTATCTTCATCCCTGAACTTTCTCTCTCCAGCTAGGTAACCTTGTTCTTCCTTTTCAGCAATACACCTATATCTGTCTCACTATAACCTTTTCATCATCACCTCCTCCTCTCTTAAAAGTTTTTGTCTTGCAAGTACTTGGTGACCCCGTCAGTGCAGGTGCCACTTAAAAGCACCCAATCCATACTGTGAAGTAGTTGGTGTTCAGAAGGGCATCCAGCTCTAAAAAAACTTGCCAAAACTGACCTTGCATGTACTTGTGCCACCTAAAAAGCACTACACCTTACCTGTGCTAGCATGGAACACGGACGTTAAACGATGATGATACATACACACACACAAAGCCAACCACGATACCCAAAATTCCCAATACCAGAATTCTACTGATAGAGAGCAGCTTTAACAACCTACCTCTTCCCATAGTACTTACACATCATGTATCTGATACAGTCACTCATAACAGGATCCTACAGCTGATCCACCTAATAGGAGTAATAAAATCAAAGGATGCTTTTCAAGCAACTGTAATTAGGAATACTTATTGATAACAGATGTAAACAGCACTTATATAGCAAGCGATGGAAAATGGATGATGACAAATAGGCAGAAAGGAGAAATATAGCCAGGTGTGAGAAGCCACAGTAGAAGCTTTTGTATTCCTTACAGGTAAGAAGGCACGTGGTTCTGTGGTTAGGGCATTTAGCTCACGATCATAAGTTCATGAGTCTGAAACTTGGCAGCACATTGTGTCCTTGAGTAAAACACTTTATTTCACATTGCTCCAGACCACTGGAACACGTAAAAGCAGCCACTACACTCTCGGAGTGGTTGGCATTAGGAAGGGCATTCAGCTGTAGAAACTCTGCCAGATCAGATTGGAGCCTGGTGCAGCCATCTAGCTCACTAGTCCCTAGTCAAACCGTCCAACCCATGCCAGCATGGAAAACAGACGTTAAACAATGATGATGATGATGATATAAAACAAAACTTAACCACTTCTAACATTCTATTCTTTCTAAACCAAATAATCATGTAAATTAATAAAACCTAGTCATTCCCAACATTTTTTATTATCTCTTTTATACTGAAAAAATCCCTGATTACATTCCCCTGTCTGGAACTCTCATACTTCACATCATAGCGAAGAGATGACACAATATCGGTAAAGAAATTTGAGAAATTTGAAAAGAAAATACAAAACCAGTTATTTCTCCAAAAGCAAAGTTAGTATACACAAAATTTTGTAACATTTTTCTAACCTAACGATTTAAATATATTCTTTAACCATATAACACAAGTCTTCTGTAGTTTTTTCACTCTATTTTGTTTATATATATATATATATATATATATATATATATATATATATATATATATATATATATATATATATATATAGATGGATGGATGGATGGATAGATGGATATTTGTGTGTGTGTCTGTCTGTCTTTGTCCCCCAACACTGCCTGACAACTGGTGTCAGGATGTTTACAGCCCTGTAACTTAGTGGTTCAATGAAAGAGACCAACAGAATAAGTAACAGGTTTGAAAAAATAAAAAATAAATACTGCAGTCAAATCATTTGACTACAAAAGCTTCAAGGCAGTGCCCCAGCATGGCCACAATTTAATAATTGATACAAGTAAAAGATATAAAATAGAATTTATTAGACACGTTTTTAACAAAAAATTATATTAAATAATTCTGTAAACAAATACATGCTATTCCGTGAATGCATTCATTTTATATACCTGAAATGAATGCAGAATTGGTACATCTCTTTTGAGATAACATCAAGCTTACATTCAACTTACAAATACAGAAACATTTCAATTCTGCCAGCAATAAATTCTACTTTTAGACTTCACAATTCAGTAAATATAAAACTACAAATGATGTTTGGTAAACTTTAATATACTCACATGTCTTGGAGACGTCGA
Source organism: Octopus bimaculoides (assembly GCF_046866305.1). Classification (NCBI taxonomy): domain Eukaryota; kingdom Metazoa; phylum Mollusca; class Cephalopoda; order Octopoda; family Octopodidae; genus Octopus; species Octopus bimaculoides. The sequence continues at coordinate 116,366,244 of NC_142928.1, read as the reverse complement.
TGTATCTGTTGATAAAGACTAGTATCATGTGTTATTTGGACGTAAGATAAAGCCATGCGAAGGGCTTCCATTTTTAGTGATGGACAATAATCAGCAATGAAAATAAGTCTGTTGAGGCGAGCAATTCCTTCATATTGCTTAGCATAAGAATCGAGATCCTGAAAACAGTTAACAAATGTATTTCTCAATATATATGTAATACACTGGAAGCTGTTATAATCTACAAAATATGTGTTCATTGATAATTGATAAAATGCCTACAAGTAAATGTAAGAAGATAAGATTTTTTGAAATATTCCTTTAAATTATTTCAGTTCGTAAAAGTTAACACAGCTTAATGAAAGCTTTCATTTAACTCTTTTGTTGCCAAAATTTCTGTTATATACACAGCATTTGTTTTAATTAATGTTGAAAATAATGAAAAATTTAGAATAATAATTTTGTCATTATTACTTAGCTGGTGTTTGGAACTTAACATGAAATATTGATGGTAGGCTAAATTTAATTTAGATGACTTTAAAACAGAAAGTTTGTATCATAGAACCAGGGGTGGTCTCTGATGGATTGGTATCAAAATGGTTCATAACATAAGAAGTTTCCTTCACTAAACACTTTCATAATGATTTGGAAGATTTTTGAGCTTACTGTGTTGTTGATGCACACGTTTTTGATCTTACTCAGTATCATTGATAAGATAAACATCTGAGTGAAGATATTTCCTGTATCTCTTAACCTCATTAAATGATATCCAGCATAGTCATTGGAGAAAAAATGTGGAAAATACCCTTTCATAATCATGCACAAGTATTAGTGGTTAGGCTGTTGCACTCATGATCACTAGATCGTGGGTTCAATTCCCTGATTGGGGGGTACATTGTGTTCTTGAGCAAAACATTTCACTTCACATTGCTCTAGTCCCCCTTTTGATCAGTGTGGAATGTTGGCCTGCTCGCCTAGCCTGCGGAGTGGCTTTATTTGAAGGCTAAAACAATGCAAAACACATTGTGACCAGCAATGTGTAACATCTGATAGCCTGGTCGGTCACGTGATAATCATACACATCTGAGTTACAAGTTACTGGACATATGCCGTTTGAGTAAGATGCATTCCCTATAATTATAGCAAGATAAATAATTAATTTTAATGCAATTTACATTTCAGTTTTACTTTTAATACAGCAATAGGGACAAGGCTAGTTATGAGATAAATAGGTTTCATTAATGTACAATGAAAATATCAATTTCTTCATAAGACACTCAAGAACACTTTATCTCTATCATTGATGAAATGAGCTTTGAAGTGAAGGTAATTTTTTTTTTTGTGTTTTTTAATATTAATATATATCTGTATTCATCTGATAAGGTAATTAAATACATCTGGGAAAATGGCTAGTAAACCATCCTCACAGCTCCTGCCAAAGAAAACCCATCTACTATTAATCCTTCCAATACTACCAATCTAAAACAAAGGTCCATTCACTATTATTATATCAGGATACGTCCTCTGCAAAGCAAAGTTTGCTGCAAGCAAAATGACCCTTCCTCTTAAGACAGCTTCAATTTCTAACTAGCCATACTAACAGCCAAATTTTTTGCCAGTTATTTCAAACTACCATTGTAAAACTGTCTCATAATGGAGCAAACACAAGCCCATTTACCATAAGAACTCTAGCAAGGTTTCCCCTGATAATTAAAGAGCCTACCAATGATTGGCATAATGAGTCATTTTAATAGATGTAACACCTCCTTACATCATGGAGACACATGGTTTTGAAGTTGTACAGAAGGTGACCCATTTTTGAAAATGGGGGCTTTGAACAAACCCAACACTATATGCAAAAGATTCTGCCTTAATCACAGAGAAGACATGGACTCAGCAAACTGCAGTAAACAAGGCAAGCAGTCTAAGAGCAGTAACTCTGAATAGAAATTGATACAATGCTGAGGAGAGACTAATCTTAGATAACCTTTCAAGTGTTAGTGGCATGATAAAATGCATCTAGTTCATTCTATAAAATTGTTGGTGATAGGAAGGCTTTTGACTGTAAAAACTATCAAAAATGATCTTCACAATTAGAAAATCCACCAACTGTATCAACAGATACTAACATCAAGTTAGCTATTGCAGAAAACAGTGAGGTAGCTAGGTGTGAGCACTCCTCATCCACCATCAAGTGGCCCCTACCATCTCTCTTCCTAATAAGTGAACATTATGCAACCCATCCACTATCATCCAAATCAGCAGAAACTTCTCTTTTACTTTAAGGTGCAAAACTTAAGGGTTAAATACATCAACATCAGCACAATGAAGAGTAGGTCTGGATGTACTAGAATGAAAGCAAGACATGAAATAGACTGCTCACAGACAAGTAACACCAATACAAATTCTTTTAAGTAGGTAAAATGCTAGAATGAATGGAATATGTATGATGTTGGCAGAAAATGGATCAAGGTAATCAGAGGTAATCAGAGAATGTAACAGAACATTTAAGGTTAGGTGAGTCTTAGGCAACATGATTAGCCTAACATACACCAACAGTCAAGATTGACAGGTGAGCAAATGGAAGACAGCAACTTCTTTATCATAGAGAGTGGCTTCAATGGACATAACTGACAACATCAAGATGGTTGGTTACAGAAGTGTTCATATAGGTTTGACCATGATACAAAGATCAGTACTGCTATGAAGCAAATCTGAGCTTGTACCACAATACAAGGAAACAGTATAAACAGCTGTTCTTTTTTGATGCCCAATGGACAGCTTAACATAGACTAGTGATATTAGACCTCACAATTAGAGAAAGCTTTTGACAGAGTATCAGACTCTACAGGAAGCCAGTTTAAGAAAACTGGCTACTAGTGACTTGCTTGCTAGAGTTATATGAACTATGTATAAGGGTGCTGTCAGCTGAGAGCTAGCAACAAGTACAATGAAGAATTTGGCATGCAGTTCTCCAGATCACAAGAGAGTAGTTCAAAACTTGTTCAGCATAGGAACTTCTGTATGCTAATGCCTCGTTCTTACAGCAGTAGTATATATTGAAGAATTACAAGTCTCAGAGAATAGAAGCCAAAATGTAAACATACGAAAGTAAATTATTTTAGTTAGCAAGTAAAAAATACTGCCATCTGGGAAGTGGTTCAGCTTGAGAGTAGGTAGAAATTCTACAGGGTATGCCTAATGTATACAATAGGCAAGCGAAAGATACAGGGGATCACAAATAGGCTGACAGAAGAGAAGGAACACATATGTAGCAGATACACAAGAGCAGGTAACAGCTAGAACCCTCATGAAATGAATTCTTTCAACTGCTGGAAGGTAAAAGTACAAAGAAGAAAGAGATTGAAAAAGTTCAAGGAACTATTACCACTACTAGAAACAAAATGGTTTTCTTTCCAAGTGATGGGCAGATTGTATGATGGTTATACACAAAATATGATACTACAAAGAAACAGAAACAAATGAAACTTGAGGAATATAAAGGATGTGCAAAGACTAGAAAGAATAATGTGAACATGTTCTGCTAGGCATGTAATTTTAGCAAATATGAATAGCGAAACAACGATAAGGAGGGAGGGAAAATGGGCATCAGCACATGAACAAATATGTGAATGTAGGATAAAAGTTGGTAGAAGCACCAAGCAATCAAAGTGAAAAGAACCAATGTAAAGAGCCTAAGCAGTGGAGGATAATCTCAGGATGCTAAATTCATGAAGGAGACAAGTGACTGCAGCATGTGATGAGAAAGTGTGCTGCAGAAACCCTGCCAATACCAACAAAGCAAAAAGGGGATAAAAAGGTAATGAAGACTCAATTTTAGAATCTAAGACACACCTTTATACATTTAACCAATATTGTAATGATCAGAACAAATTTGAGTTCAATACATTATGAAGGTGGTGAGCTGGCAGAACCATTAACATGCCAGGTAAAATGCTTAGAGGCATTTCATCTGTCTTTTTGTTCTGAGTTCAAATTCTGCTTAAGTTGACTTTGCCTCTCATCCTTTCAAGATTGATAAAATAAGTACCATTTGAGCACTGAGATCAAAGTAATCGACTTACTCCCACCCTTGAAATTGCTGGCATTGTGCCAAAATTTGAAACCAATAATAGAATATTATATTTACTAAAGAAATGCACTACCCAAATCTTTCACAACAAAATTTATTTCTTTTTAATCATTTAGATACCCATTCATAAAGTTCAAGAAGAATGTTTAAAAACTATGTCATATTACCAAAGTTGTACTTTCTACAATAGCATGGTCATTTTTTATATTCTCATTTTCTTCAGGAGAAGCATCTACTTGCATGGGTTCATCAAGAGATGGCTGAAAAAAAAAAAACCAACAAACAATAATATAAAATCATGTTTGAAAATGCACATACTACATCAATAAAATCCCTTTCCACAAACACCAACAGAAATGGTTTCATCATCATCATCATCATTTAACGTCTGCTTTCCATACTAGTATGGGTTGGACGATTTGACTGGGGACTGGCGAACCAGATGGCAACACCAGACTCCAATCTGATCTGGCAGAGTTTCTATTGCTGGATGCCCTTCCTAACGCCAACCACTCCAAGAGTGTAGAGGGTGCTTTTTACGTGCCACTGGCACGAAGGCCAGTCTGGCGGTACTGGCAATGGCCACGCTCAAATGGTGCTTTTTACATGCCACCGGCACGGGAGCTCTGGCAGTGATCCCACTCGGATGGTGCTGATTTATTTAATAATTTTCCAGAATTCTTAATTCAAGATGCAAAATAGAATATAAGTCAAATAAAACAGTGCATAACATAATAAAATTTAATTGAATAAATGAATGGACATACATATTCACACACATACACATAAATGAAAACTTTATGTCAGATCAACTACTAATATCATGTACTGATGAATGTTCATGACAAAAGAATAGCTTTCATACTGTGAAAGGTTATTTTGGTGATGATAGAATAAAAACTTAAAAAGACAGTAAGCATGAAAGATGTTTCAAGCTATAATGTAATCACAAATGTCTTTCAACTAGTTTCACTACCAGAAAGTCTAAGTGTTCATTAAGCTCTATCAAAATCAGCCTTTTGAAGCCACCCAAATAAAATGACATACAACCAATAGAGTTGAAAAAATATCTCCCCAATTCCCCTAGCAAGATAATAGTATCTTGCCAGTGGTGTTATCATCTATTCAAAGAAAAGAGAGATTTAAGGAGAAACAAAATACCCATCTCAAAACTTTCTCAACAAATTAACACTCATTGTCTTCACAACTCATATAAATCTAGCAAATATGACAACCAGTTTATTTCTGTGAAATGTATATACTACTCTCCTCAGCAGCAGTGGCATACATGGATTTGTTTAGTGACAAGCTGCTTAAAAATCACACAACATGGTATGTTCCAACAGTTAAAATTACATAAGATAATTTGATAATTTCCATTCATCATCATCCAGTGTTTTAAATCCGGGGTTTTGTCCCTGTTAACGGGGGTAGCCAGATCTACCTCAATGCCATAGCAACTGCCCTCACACCATCTTGCCCGGTTTTGGGTATCCTCCCTTCTCAAGCCAGCCCTCCCAATTTACCCACATTTACCTCAAACTCAAGCTCCCTCCTCATTCCTCCTCAACACATGCCCATACCACTGCACTCCATTCACTCCTGTCAACCATTCCACAGATTCTTCCAGCCCCAGTATCCCCATCAAGTCCTCAGTCCTCCTCTTATCAAACAATTTCACACCACATTTCTCTCACCATTGTTCTCTCGGTCATTCTCAAAACTGCCATCTCTCCCCACTCAGACACCATGTCTCACTCCCATACAGCATTGCAGCTTTCACACAACTCCTATAGACACTTCTTTTCATCTTCAATGAGAATCTTTTCCCATAAAACAATGCTCCACATTCCTTGAACTTCACTCAGCCAAGTCTCACTCTTGCTGTCAAAGCTGCTTCACATCCACCCTGTCTCCCACACAACAAAACCCTTTCACTATTTCTACCTTGTCACATATATGTTTCCTCTGGGTCCACCAGCCCTTCAGCTCCTTTCTCACATCTTCCCCAAATAAACTCTCTTGCCTGTCTTGGGGGTCACCTTCATTTCCGTACATCTACCATGAATCCATTTCTCACATCTCATACACAACACTGCATTTGCCATTACCCTCCTCCCACATACACCACATGAATCCATTTTACTCACTAACACTTCTCCTTCCACCCCACACACCATTACCTTTATCTTCCCAAAGTTTACCATCAAACCCTTGCTTTCAAATGCCTCCTTCCATTTCCAAAACTTCTTCTTCAATACCTCCATTGTCTCACTCATCAGAACAAGGTCATCAGCATACAGTATTTCCATTATCAATCCTTCTCTTGCACTCTGTCACATCAACCACTATTGCAAACAACAATGGTGACAGCACAAATCTCTGATGGACGCCAACTTTCACCGCAAACTCCTCTGACATCTTTGATCCAATTCTAACTCGTCTTTACACCATCACTGCTCTCACTATTACCTCTAGTACACCTTTCTTCCTCAATGCCCACTCAATCACCTTCCTTGAAGCCCTATCAAATGCCCTTTCCAGATCAACGAAGTACATATCAACTTCTTCTCCTTATCTCAGTATTTCTCTTGCAATCTCCTTGCAATGAAGACTGTATCTGTTGTCCCACTTCCTGGCATAAAACTAAATTGCATCTCGTCCACATCCACCCCCTTTCCAAATTCTCCTCCCCAACACCCTTTCCACTATCTTCATTGCATGCTCCATTCTGTTGTGAATTTTTTTATTCACTGATCACAGCAAATAACTAAGAAAACAAGAAAACAGTTTTTTTTTTTTTTTTGGCTTTACTTTGTGCAGTTTTCTGGTTTGGAGAAAACCTAGTATTATGGAAGAAATAATGCAGATGGCAGCCAGTTTCTTGAGAATAATTTGGCATAATTCATTATTTCAAACACTAAGTATACACTCCTCATAACAGATATACATGTTACTTTTTTTTTTAATTTAAAACATCATTCACATTTCAACAGTCCACAACAAAAGAAAATAATAATAATATATAGATTTTATCCTAAATTTTAAAATATATTAAAAATATATATAATTTCACCTAAACCAAAATTATTCACTGCTGAATTATTTGGTTGTTCACACATGGCTGAGATAAACTATATTTTTGAATTTCCAAGTTATTCACATGCTTTCAATGAATGTGACATCGAAATCACATGTAAATGGCTCCTTTACCCAGAAAAGAAAAGATTTGGTTGTTATTTCTTGCATGCCCTGCTACCATGTAACAGGTATTTCGGGTCCTTTATCGCAAATAGCTGTTACGTGGTAGCAGGGCATGCTAGAAATAGCAGCCAAATCTTTGGTGGTGAGATACGCTGAATGCACTTAAAAAACCTATGGAAAAAAACTATTTCATACCAAATTTAAAAACAAGTCTTTTATGAAATATTTACCATATTTTTAAAATCATTTTCACTTTAAAAAATCTTTTAAATATGCCCAAAAAATTTTTGTAAAGGTATTCACTTGAAAATAATTTTAAAAAACATAAAAATATTGTCTGCTTAAAGAAAGCTAAAATATAAATACTTACTGTACAAACAACTTAAATTTTTGAAATCACTTTCACTAAAAACATTTCTAGATGTTTAAAATATTATGCTTAACAAAAGCGAAAATAGAAACATTTACTGTAAAAAAAAAAAAAAAACAGTTTTTCGTTGTCAAGTCACTGTGTCTAGTCAAAAGATAAGAGTTTCTTCCTTTTCAGGGTTAAGATTATTATCAGAATACTTTCCCATTATGCACACTTTTGGGTATTCATACCCCGCAAACATCTAATATCTCAAGGCCCACTCGTTCGATTTACACAAAATTTGTTTTATTCTGTTCGTATTAACATTTCAGGGTAAACTTAATTCATAGTATTCTCCCATTAAGTGCCAGTTTGGCTGGGTAACATTGCAAGCAAGCAAAGAAGATTCAAGCTGACTTTTAATGTATTATCGATATATATCATTCATTTTCGATTAACATGTTTCCTGTGTTAACATGGCTTAGACAGAAGCAAATATTAAGGCAAGATTTTTATGACTAGATGCATTTCTTGTCACCAAACTGTTTTCAGGCAAGGGACTTTTTCAGAAGAATTTGAGAGCATATTCAATGAACAATTTCAGTGACAAGAAATATCAATAAACATTTCATTCTTCTCTTGACTGCACCTTTCTCATGCATTTTCGATTAACATGTTTCCTGTGTTAACATGGCTTAGACAGAAGTAAATATTAAGGCAAGATTTTTATGACTAGATGCATTTCTTGTCACCAAACTGTTTTCAGGCAAGGGACTTTTTCAGAAGAATTTGAGAGCATATTCAATGAACAATTTCAGTGACAAGAAATATCAATAAACATTTCATTCTTCCCTTGACTGCACCTTTCTCTTGCATTTTCGATTAACATGTTTCCTGTGTTAACATGGCTTAGACAGAAGTAAATATTAAGGCAAGATTTTTATGACTAGATGCATTTCTTGTCACCAAACTGTTTTCAGGCAAGGGACTTTTTCAGAAGAATTTGAGAGCATATTCAATGAACAATTTCAGTGACAAGAAATATCAATAAACATTTCATTCTTCCCTTGACTGCACCTTTCTCTTGCATTTTCGATTAACATGTTTCCTGTGTTAACATGGCTTAGACAGAAGTAAATATTAAGGCAAGATTTTTATGACTAGATGCATTTCTTGTCACCAAACTGTTTTCAGGCAAGGGACTTTTTCAGAAGAATTTGAGAGCATATTCAATGAACAATTTCAGTGACAAGAAATATCAATAAACATTTCATTCTTCCCTTGACTGCACCTTTCTCTTGCATTTTCGATTAACATGTTTCCTGTGTTAACATGGCTTAGACAGAAGTAAATATTAAGGCAAGATTTTTATGACTAGATGCATTTCTTGTCACCAAACTGTTTTCAGGCAAGGGACTTTTTCAGAAGAATTTGAGAGCATATTCAATGAACAATTTCAGTGACAAGAAATATCAATAAACATTTCATTCTTCCCTTGACTGCACCTTTCTCTTGCATTTTCGATTAACATGTTTCCTGTGTTAACATGGCTTAGACAGAAGTAAATATTAAGGCAAGATTTTTATGACTAGATGCATTTCTTGTCACCAAACTGTTTTCAGGCAAGGGACTTTTTCAGAAGAATTTGAGAGCATATTCAATGAACAATTTCAGTGACAAGAAATATCAATAAACATTTCATTCTTCCCTTGACTGCACCTTTCTCTTGCATTTTCGATTAACATGTTTCCTGTGTTAACATGGCTTAGACAGAAGTAAATATTAAGGCAAGATTTTTATGACTAGATGCATTTCTTGTCACCAAACTGTTTTCAGGCAAGGGACTTTTTCAGAAGAATTTGAGAGCATATTCAATGAACAATTTCAGTGACAAGAAATATCAATAAACATTTCATTCTTCCCTTGACTGCACCTTTCTCTTGCATTTTCGATTAACATGTTTCCTGTGTTAACATGGCTTAGACAGAAGTAAATATTAAGGCAAGATTTTTATGACTAGATGCATTTCTTGTCACCAAACTGTTTTCAGGCAAGGGACTTTTTCAGAAGAATTTGAGAGCATATTCAATGAACAATTTCAGTGACAAGAAATATCAATAAACATTTCATTCTTCCCTTGACTGCACCTTTCTCTTGCATTTTCGATTAACATGTTTCCTGTGTTAACATGGCTTAGACAGAAGTAAATATTAAGGCAAGATTTTTATGACTAGATGCATTTCTTGTCACCAAACTGTTTTCAGGCAAGGGACTTTTTCAGAAGAATTTGAGAGCATATTCAATGAACAATTTCAGTGACAAGAAATATCAATAAACATTTCATTCTTTCCTTGACTGCACCTTTCTCTCACATTTGGACACCAATTTTTTAGCTGTCATCATTATCTTGGAGATTTTCCAAGTGGGCTCTTCTGATCTCTTGTAAACTACTTGACAACTGCAATAGTCTACCTATTGTCTGTGAGCCTCGCAACATGTCCATTCAGCAGAATTTGTGCTTTTAGAATTCCATTCTTGAATTACTTTGTTTTGGTAATGCTCCTGCAAATATATTCCTAGCATGGATCTTTCCATGACTCTCAGTGCTGTATCCAGTATTATTCTTCCTTATTCGTCGTCCAAGCCATGCTAGCATGGAAAGCGGACGTTAAACGACGATGATGATGATGATGATTCTTCACAGCCAATGTCTCATTTGCATACAGGAGCAGAGATAAAATAGTACTAATGAAAGTGTCTTGCAGATTTGGACTTGAACATGCAGATCAGTTGTGCATTTAAATCTGAGCACAGCTTTAAATAAGGCAAAATGCCTTCATACCTGCTCTTACTCTGCACAAAATTCCAGTGTCCATACCTCAGCATATATTTACTGTCTGTCCCAAATGGATTGGAGTAACTTAGGAAAACTTACCAACAGCCTTAACCAAAAACTAAGGGGTCTGTCCCTTCTAGGTTAACTCTAACCCTAAAACCCTAACCCTGACCCTAACACCAACCCTAATCCTAATCCTAACCCTAACACTAACCTTAACCCTAACCCTAAAACCCTAACCGTAACACCCTAGTGGAAATCGTGCAGGTGTTAATTTGAAAAATTACCAAACCCTTTTTTGTGGTCGGAAAAACGGGTTGGTGGGGGATGAGCCTTGGAAATTTTACCCATTTATATTGTGTAATTCACTGACAAATTGTTACATACACATCTTTGTTTCATTGTTGTTGTGAAATATAAACAAATCTCTTTCGCTCCCAAAGTAGTATATGTGCGTGTGTGTGAGAGTGAGAGGGGGGGAGAAAGATGAACGATTTAAAATAAATATATTTTAATTGTTGTGTGAGAAAGCATATATAATCTCATTATAAAATATGGTGTCTTCCAAAAACTGCCCTCCCACTTTTTCTTTTGTTAGACGCTTTCTGTCTCCCTCCCCCACTTTTTCGTTCCTTTTTTTTTTTGTTAGATGCTGGCAAACAAACTCTGTCTTGCTTACAAAAATTTTCTTTCCTTAAGACACTTTCTGTCTCCCTCTCCCACTTTTTCTTTACTTTTTTTTTGTTAGACGCTAGCAAACAATCTGTATCTCTCCCTCACTCCTCCTGTCACAAACACACTATTTCTCTCTCCTTCACGTGTGTAGGCACAGTTTGACTTTGCCCTGTCAACAAACTTCAAAATTGGTAAACGTTATGGTTGAAAATCGATTTTTATAGCTATACGCGGGTGCTTCTGAGAGAAAAAGTTGACGAAAATGCAGATAGAGTCATGATGAATCTCCTCCTAAAATTGGAGCGACATGCGTGCTAATTTGTGGACGTGCATAAACTACATTCACGTACACACACACACACATGCTGCCCTATATATATACAGATATATATATATATATACTAGCAGTATAGCCCGGCTTTGCCTGGGATTAAGTTGGGATTATTAAGCTAATCAAGTTCTCTATTTCAAACCAAACTAAGTAACATGACGTCAAATTTGGGCAGAATCAGTGTTGCAACTGGAGCGCATGGGTTGAGAGTTTGATCGGCAGAGGTGATCAGGTTACACATGCCATCCCTTTGAAAACACCACCGCCATCATCTAACCCCTCTGCTCATGGGTTAGGAACCCTTCCAGCAAGGAAAATAGAATGACCAAAAGGGCTCCCGATTCTCTGTGTCAGAAGCGGTTCTGTTCAGATCACAACGAAGTCTTAAGTATATATATATATATATATATATATATATATATATATATATATATATGAGAACACGGATGTTACGAAAGTAAAACGTTAATGTTCGAAACTGCAGCAGGCCATAGATAATTCTTTATTCTGTATATTTCTCATTTTGTCCTGTTCTGGCATTTTGCGAAATTTTTCTGGAGAACATTATTTTTCTTTGTGGTTGGGTCGTTGATGACCTCTTTCTAGCATATTGGATGTCCACCTAGTGGTCATCCCTTATACACGTGTAATACAATTTTTTCTGAATTTTCAGATTTTTTATATGCTAGGCCACTTGGTTTTAAATTGAATTAATATTCAATTTATCATCCTATCTATATAAATATATATATATATATATAAATATATATATATATATATATATATATATATATGTTAATTCTCTAAATGAAGTATTAACAGTAACTGCACGATAAAGTGTAATATATTGCCACTTAAGTGTGGCTGACCCCTAGGGGTGGATGTTACTGTTGCTTTTAGCCCCAGGAGGACATCTCCTCCAGCTGGCTTATCGACACACGACTGTGTCCTGTTTGCCAAGGGAAGTTATCCCTCTCACCATGATCTGTAGCACGAACGGATCCGGATTTCAGGGTTATTTCCCTTCGTCGGCGTTCGATAGCCACTGACCTTGGTGAGAGAGACAAAATCCTGGCAATCTTATATCTACTTTTCCAGTGAAATTCTTCACTGATATCGAAAAGGTGAAAACAAGCAATGTTAATTCTCTAAATGAAGTATTAACAGTAACTGCACGATAAAGTGTAATATATTGCCACTTAAGTGTGGCTGACCCCTAGGGGTGGATGTTACTGTTGCTTTTAGCCCCAGGAGGACATCTCCAGCTGGCTTATCGACACACAACTGTGTCCTGTTTGCCAAGGGAAGACACAGGGGAAGACACACCCTCCCTCTCACAAACATACAATATCTCTCTCTCTCTACTTCATGCGCGTACGCACAGATTTGACTTCGCCATGTCAACAAACTTCAAAATTGGTAAAAGTTTATCGATTTTTACAGGTATACGCGGGTACCTCTGAGAGAGAAAGTTCACTAAAATGCACATAGGGTCATTCCGAATCTCCTCCTAAAATTGGAGCGACATGCATGCTAATTTGTGGACGTGCATAAACCACATTCACGTACACACACACACACAAACATCCTCTCTTATATATATATATACAGATATATATATAATACAAATAATATGTGAGTATATGCATATATACGTACATGTATGTACATACCTACATCTACATGCATATATAGATGCATATCTGGGTACAGGACGTCACAAGAAAACGTGGGCAAAATGAGAAACAGAACATACATATATATATATATATATATATATATATATACATATATATACTTGACCGTTGACTGAACACTATTCAATTTTTTTTCTCCGTGTTTTTCTCCTTGTCTCCGTATTCTTTCTGTTGAAGCGCGTAGCTCGAAACGTCAAAGACTTTCCGTATTCCCGAGCGTCATACTAATATATCCTTTTGTTATTTACACCACCTGTCCTCGTCTGTTGTTATTATTTGTATATTCTCCCACATATATATACACACATATATATACATATATATATGCATACATATATATACATACATATATACATATATATATATATATATATATATATACATATATATACATACATATATATACATATATATAATATTAAATAAATGGAGTTATATGCATGTCTTAAATAATTTCTTTTATTTCCGACATATGTTTCGAAGATTACAATTGGTTAATTCCAAAGGAATGAATGATCTTGAGAAAGATGTAATCTTCTCTTCAGGGAAAAACATTTAAATTATTTAAAACATGCGTTTAACTCCATTTATTTAATCTTATATTTATTCAAAATACCTCAAATTAAGTACCAGTTGAACACAGGGGTCGATACAATCGACTATTGTCCACCTTCCCCAATCCGCCCTTGTGGGAAAAATTGAAAATAATAATAATGACCTCTGCCGATCAAACTCTCAACCCACAAGTCTTAAGTGTATTCATACATATATATATATATATATATATATATATATATATATATATGGGCAACACACACACACACACTAAATAAAAAAATGTTAGTAAGTAAATGTGTTTTAAAAAAGATTGTTAAATTTTCAGATTAACACCCGCACGATTTTCACTACAGTTTTAGGGTTAGGGTTTTAGGGTCAAGGTTAGGGTTAGGTAGGTAATCGTGTGGGTGTTAATCTCAAGATTTACGAAAAGATTTTCCAAAAAACTCACAGTTTGTAGGGAATAAATGTTTGTTGATCATATTTGAGAAAGATGTGTAGCTATTTTTTTTTTTTTTTGTTATGGTGAAGGACGGAGTTCGAAATATGAAAATGAAACCATTAAAGTGAAAGTATCTGTCATTACAGTATCGAAATGTGATTGTTTCAGTTTTGATACTGAAAGAGTTTTCTTTTACTGTCAGTGTTTTTCCTTCCTTTCTTTTGTATTTGTTGTTGGATAATCGTAAAGGTTCAGAAGAGAAAGTAGGAGTTGAAAGGATTTGTAAAGGTAGTAGAAAGAGGAAATTAGATTCTATTGGGGGGGAAAATGTTATTTTGCGTAGTTTAATGGATTTTATTCATAACTGTGTGTTATTTTGACGGAAAAAATGACACTGTGACCTAAGTTATGGTATTTAGAATATTAATTCCGATTCTTTCATTCAAGAAATTTGGAATTGTGTAAATGTATGAATTTTCAACATACACACACACACAGAAAAATCTGCCTTTTATAGATAAGATATATCTTTTTACTTCAGGAGCAAAGCAGTTGTTAAACCATTCAGTAAATATTTCTGCTGTCATCCATGATTTTTTATTGGCTCTCCAATGAACTGGTAATTTACTTGAGTCTACACCTTTCGTTGCACACAGACGAACTGATCGATTAATAACGGCTTTAACAAACAATCTCCTGAAGCATTGTTACATAACAAGAAAGTTACATGGTCTTCAGCTGCCTTAAAACCACTGGCACATTTCTCTGATTTTGCTATATATGTTCTGTTTGGCATTTTTTCCAAGAGAGACCAGTTTTATCTCTGTTGAAAACTTGGTCTGAAATATAACCACCTTCTTCAATTATTTTGGCTAGTTTTGGAAGAAATTCTTCAGCAGCAGTCTTATCTGCCGATGAAATTTCACCTCTCATTTTTATATTATGCAAGGAATTTTGTAAGCCATCCCATACTTGCAGCAAATTTATTCTTCTTTTTATCACTAGACAGATGTGATGCACTTGATGACTCCAGATCATTAATCATCTTGTAAAATCGTAATGCTATCTGTTTTATGGTTTTACCATCTACTGGTATCCTTTTTTTGATTGTTTTCTTCTAACCATAAAATTAAAGCTTTCTCCATTTTGTCTTGAATTATATTCCTTGTATATGACGACTTGGTAGAAAATTTTGTTCCAGAAGCTACAGATCATCTAACGGCAGTATCATTCACTTTGATCGTTCTTATCGTAGCTTCATTCAGGCAGAAAGCTGTACTCAAGGACGCTACACTTTCACCCTTACAAAGACAATCCAAAATATTCATCTTGGTCTCCAAAGAAATTGATGCTCTTTTATTTTTCTTAGATGTATCAATCAACATTTTGGGGTAGGTTATCACTATCACGATTACAAATAAAAAATATAACAGAGCATAAAACACGTGACATCTTTTGTATTAGACCTGATGCTAACGACTACCGCCGTGCACAGTCTGATGGAGCCACTAGAGGTATGTATAGTGTATAGGTCCTACCCACACTGAACACTGCTCTCTACTACTAATCGCTTGCTTGAAGTTTCACCCTTGAAAAAGTTCAAGTTACTCCTGCCACTTACCCGTGCTCCGTCCAACATCTTCACTTTGGAGCACTGGGCAGAGATCGCATCGCATTTGTGCACGCACTCATGCTCGATACTGCTGATGACAACGATGAGCATCACCTTAGCCATCGACCGCTGTCCCGGCCTCACAACATAACACATGGATACACACACTCGCGGTCGATATCATGACGACAGCCTTTCAATCACACTATATCAACGGCTGGTGCTGCACGCGAGCAGCCGGCAACGCTTCACAGCAGCATCCAAACACTGCTCTCTACTAATAATCGCTTGCTTGAAGTTTTCACCCTTGAGAGAGTCCGAGTTACTCCCGCCGTTTGCCCGCGCTTCATCCAATGCCTTCACTTCAGAGCACTGGGTAGAGATCACATCGCGTCCGTGCACCACCTCCCCTACCCCCACATATATATATATACACAGGAGGTCCTGAAATTAAAGCAACCAAAGTTTCGGGATTCAATAACTATCAATAAATGTGATAAGATGTGAAAATTATACATCATTATAAAAGCTTAATGTGTCTTGGTTTTCTTTCAGAACAAATTCAGATTTTTATTAGATAATGGCTATAGACCAAAATGCAATCATAATCCTCTACAACAGGAGTGAAAGTAATATAGCTATAGCAAAAAAGCTTAAAATTAACTGAACAACAGTCTGGAAAATTGTCAATAAATTTCAAGAAACTGGTTCCTCAGCAGATCAACCTGGATGTGACTGAAAAAGAAGTGTGTGTGTGAATCCTTCAGTTTATCAAAAGTACTAGAGAAAAGAGAAATCCTCATTGTTCAGTCAGAAAACTGGCTGCCACAGCAAAAATAAACTGAACATCAAAGTATCGAGTGCTAAAGGAGGATTCACTGTCATGAGGTATAAGGCCATGAGACTGGAGAGAATTCATCTTATCCTATGTCAGATTGCTGAAGGTACACTGCCCAACCTGGTGTTCACTGATGAAAAGAAATTTGACATCAAACAGATAGTAAGCCACCAGAATGACCGACTTTGGAGTGTCACTGGCTCCGTCAAGGGTAGACTCGTAAATCAACATCAAAATCCACAGTCAGTTATGGTATGGGCACTTGTGAGAGCCACTGGATGGTCTCCCCTTGTTTTTGTGCCCTTGGGTGTTAAAATTAACACACAGTGATACGTTAGCAACATTCTGGAAGCTGAACTGCTTCCATGGGCAAATGAGCACTTTCAAGGTACATCTTGGAGCCTCCAACAGGACTTGGCAGCATTCCACAGCTCCAAACAGACAAAACTCTGTATTCAGAAAAACATTCTGTCTTTCATATGCAAGGATGTATGGCCCTCAAGAAGCCCCGATCTCAACCGGTTAAATTTTTCTGCTTGGTCCATTTTGGAGATGAGGATCTCAAGTACTCATCATGCTTTGCTTGATACTCTGAAGGCAAAAATCCACCAGGAATGGGCTTCAATTCTGCAAGAATAGCTGTGTGCCATGTGTGAAGCATTCACACCTAGACTTAAGGCTGTGATTCAAAACAATGGTAGTCATATTGAATAGATGTGGTAGTGACATAATTGTGTTTCTTTTGCCACTGCATTGCAGCCTGAAATATATCAATATTTTGCTTTGACAAAATTGAAATAAGTTGGTTGCCTTAATTTTGGGACATCCTGTATGTATGTATGAATACATTATATAAATATTAGGTACATGTGTGGCTGTGTGTTAAGAAGTTTCCTTCTCAACCACATGGTTACTGGTTCAGTGCTACTGCATTACACTGTAGGCAAGTGTCTTCTAATATAGCCCTGGATCTGGTAGACAGAAACTGAAAGAAGCCCAATGTGTGTATATACAGGGTGTGATGGGTAAATTGTTGCCATTTCATATTTCTAATTTCACACATGCACATTGTTTGTTTTTGATTTCGTCGACTACAGTATAGTAGAGTCAGTTGAGCGCCGTCTGTGAAATAAACAGCACCATAACACAATTCACTCTGCCAAGAAATTTGGAAATAATATGCTGCACTGCATGGCATTCGTGCTGGAAGCTCCAATATGAACATTTCATAGTGTGTGTCAATCTGAGGACATGTACCAAGAGTAATAAAAATCAAACATCCAGTCAACATCATGGTGTTTGGAGTGACCAATAGTGATGGTGATGTTATGCCTCCATTCATCTTCCCACATAGCCTCAGACTCAACAAGGAGGCCTATGTCAAGAGGGTAGCTGCTGGAAGATCTTATGTCGGGCAACAGGATTGCACCATACCACACAAACAACCCAGTCATGGCTGTCAGACAATTTCTGCAACCACAACACCCCTAACATCTGGCCACCTAACTCCCCAGACTGCAAGCCCCTTGATTATGTATGTAGCACAGTTGAGCAAGAGACCAAAATAACTTCTTGTAATACCAAAGATGAACTGAAGGCAAGGATTATAGCACCATTCACCAACTCAAACAAGGAGACTGTCCAGAAGAGCTGCAGGAGATACCGAAGTCATCTGGAGGCCATGGTTGAAGCCAATGGCAAATTTATTGAATAAATTTACTCTTTAGTATTTCAAGATATTTTTATGTAATTTTGGTAAATAAATCTGCTAAGATGAGATGTCAGTCTTATTTTCATTTTTGCGTAATTTAGACAATTTATTCACTGCACTCTGTATATGTTTTTGTTTGTCCCCATCACCACTTGACAACTGGTGTTGGCTTGATTACATTGCCATAACTTAACAGTTTGGCAAAAGAGACCAATAAAATAAGTACCAGGGTTTAGAAAAATAAGTACTGGTGTTCAGTTGATTGACTAAAACCCCCTCAAAGTGGTGCCCATGAATGGCCAGTCTAATGACTGAAGTACAAGGGTGGGCTGAAAATTTCATAGGCTGGCTACAAAGGAGTGATGCAAAAGCTGTGAAATTTAGCATGCATTAATTTTAACCCTTCTTATTAATAATTGCATTGTTCCTTTCCAGATAAACTGATATCTGACTGCTCAAAGAAGACTTCAAAACTAACTAGTAGCAATTTCTCCTGAAAATGGACAAACTTTGGCATTGTGGTGTTATCAAGTACCTGCAGAAAAAGATTTTAGCCTTCAAAAGCATTCATACTGACATGGTTGCTACATTGGAGGATGGTGTTCCAGCTTTATCAACAGTACAAAAGTGAGCAGCTGAATTTAGGAGGGGAAGGTAGAGTTTTGAAGATGACCCAAGATCTGGACATCCTGCTACTGCCACCACCAAGGAAAACATTGATCTTGTTCACCACATGGTGATGGATGACAGGCAATTAACTACAAATCAAACAGACAATGCTATTAGCAAACTTGGCATGATTAAGGTTTCTGTTCATTAGGTGCCATATCTGACATCTGATCAAAAGCAGACTAGGCTAATCACATCACAGGAAAATCTAAGCCAGGATGAGTGTTGGGTTCATCACTTTGAGCCAGAGATGAGAGAATCCATGTAGAGAAAACACCCCTCCTCACCTACTCCAAGGGAAGCCAATGTTTCATCAGATGGAAACGTGATGATCTCAGTTTTTTTGGAGATGCAAATGGCATTCTGTTTATTGACTATCTTCAAAAGGGTCTCACCATCAATGAAGAGTATAATGACAACTTGCTGAGGTAGTTATGAAAGGCTATCGAGACCAAACGCACAGGGAAACTGATGAAAGGGATTTTGTTTCATTAGTACAATGCTCCAGCATACAAGTCCTTGGTTTCAGTGGCTGCAGTACGTGACTGTGATTTTGAAATGGTTGATCACCCTTCCTATTCTCTTGATTTGGCCCTATCTATTATCTGTTCCCCAGCATGAAAAAACACTTTCAATGGCTGGGTGAGTCAGCCAGGCATTTAAGAGAGTTTATTTCATGTGCACTCTTAATGCATGTTGTTTCAGTGCATCAGTCACATGCAAAACTGTCTGCACTGTTTGCCTAGTTGTGATTTCACTACACCTCATGTCCACAGTTGACACTGGTACAATGTATAGAGTTCAAACTTTTCTGCATATTGAGCAAAGCCATTTCTCTGACGATACTAAAACCTTGTCTTCTTTCCTACTTACTTACTTAGAGTCTTCACTAAATTTCAAGGGTTCACTTCTATTCCAGGAATTTCTTCTCCAATTCTTCTGTAAACTCAGCTATAAGAACTAGATTGTCAGCATCAAGGAGTTCCTGTGGACTACTGGTCTTGTACTCCTCTCTAAAGAATGGGAGGGAGTTAAATACAGAGCCTTGGTGGACCCCTAATTATATGCAATACTCATTGTTGACTCACTTTACTGACTGCATCTTTGTACAAGGCATGTGCAACCCTCTCAAGTCATTCATGTACACCTAGTTTCTTTAGTGCTCACAAGGTCACAGAGCATGGCATCCTGTAAAAAGCCATCTTCAAGTAAACAAAGGCTAGGTATACTGGCTCACTCTTAGCTAAGTATGTCTCCTACAGTTATCACAGCAAGAAGATTGCATCTGTAGTACCTACCTTTTCTGGACATAAAACTCAGATCAATTATACTTTGACCACCACCTTCACCTATACATCTGATCTGTAGTCCTGAGCAGTTTACACCCAGTTATTGTATATGTTATATACAACTCTTCTCTACATTCATAGTATCTAAATCTATTCACAACAGCAGCAAGAAGAGATAGATATGTATGGTATAGAAGATAGCTGAAAGCTCCTAAGAGACAACATACTGACTTAGGATGAAGTGGTGACGATTGATTAGAAGTTGCCGTGTATCTCATGAAGGAAATGACAAAGGGCTGTATGATTGAGGACACACTGCTTTACAAAACTCAACCACCCATGACAAAGCATACTCCGACACTAGGGTAGTTTTAAGAAGCTGAAATATTTTGTATTATGCCAAGCCTACATTTGCTGTTCCCTACCTATATCATCACCTTGCACCCTTGATTCTGCATCTCATCTACCTACTGCTCATAACTCCTTTTTCACCTATCTCTTTATTGCTTACATCCCTCTGTCTCTTCACTACCTGTGATGACCACATTGTCCACATCACTCTGACACCACCCACCCATCGCAAGTTCTATATGAAAAGAAACTACATTAGCTCATACTTACTCCTCTATCACACTTTCCCTTTCTAAATCAGGGATAAGAGACTGTCTGCACCCAATACACTCTAAGTTCACCCATTCTGTATCACTCTGAATCTATGACCAATGGAGGGCTTTCTCCAAGTCTTTCTTCTTCAAATTGTCTTTTCTTCTGTGTCAGATAAGCAGTTATTTTCAAGCCACTAACCACTAGTATGTTGGAAGGTACATTCTTCACCTGGAAAACACTTGTAACTTATAGTTATTCGCCTATCCTGCTTTCTGGTGTAAATACAATTTAAAACTATGTGATTGCAAGTAAACTGTTTGATCACATAGCTATGTTTGTATCTTTTTCCAATTAGAGCAACCATATACCTCCTCTCCACAACAGGACACCTATTTATGTCTTGCAAGTGACTTGATAACCTCACTGGTGCTGGTGGCACATAAAAAGTACTCAGTACATTCTGTAAAGTTGTTGGCATTAGGAAAGACATCCAGCCATAGAAACCATGCCAAAACAGACAGCAGAGATTGGGGCAGACATCAGACTAGCTAGCTACTGTCAAACTGTTCAACCTAAGCCAGCATGGAAGACAGACATTAAATGATGATGAAATATACATTTGCTGAAACTGACATCAGTATTTAGAATTCTCAATCAGCATTTTTTGGATGATTCAGGTCCCTGAAGACAGTGTAGGAGAGAGAATAGTGATGTTGTAGGAGAGAAATGTGTTCGCATGGATGATGGTACGCTTGCATTAAATGAGGATGCAAAGAAAGAGGTCTGGAGATGCCACTACGATAGATTGCTTAATAAAGAGAATGAATGGGAGAAAGAGAGCCTGCCTTATGTCGACCCAATAGAGGGACCAGCTATCCGAGTTGATAGTACCAGGGTAGATAAAGCAATTAAGAGTATGAAGACCGGGAAAGCCCCCGGCCCATCAGGAATCACTGCAGAGATGCTCAAAATATCTGGCAGTGTTGGCTATAGCCTAGTCACCCGTATTACGAACCAGGTGATACACGAAGGAGTCATACCCTATGACTGGTGTAGCAGCATCATAGTCAACTGCTACAAAGGTAAAGGGGACGCTTTAGATACAAATAATTACAGAGGCATCAAGCTGTTAGATCAGGTTATGAAAGTTACAGAGAGGGTCATAGCCCAACTAATTAGGGAGCGAATCAATTTAGATGAGATGCAGTTTGGGTTCGTGCCAGGTAAAAGCACTACTGATGCCTTATTTCTAGTGAGACAGTTGCAAGAGAAATACCTAGCTAAGGATAAACCTCTGTACCTGGCTTTCGTTGACATGGAGAAAGCCTTTGACAGGGTCCCCCGATCCCTTATCTGGTGGTCAATGAGGAAACTTGGGATAGAAGAATGGTTAGTGAGAGCTGTGCGAGCCATGTACAGAGATGCTGCCAGTAAGGTGAGGGTTGGAAATGAGTACAGCAATGAATTCCGGGTAGAGGTAGGGGTCCACCAAGGTTCCGTCCTCAGCCCCCTATTATTTACCATAGTCCTCCAGGCAATCACAGAGGAGTTCAAGACAGGTTGCCCCTGGGAGCTCCTCTATGCTGATGACCTTGCCCTAATTGCGGAGTCACTATCAGAACTAGAGGAGAAGTTTCAGGTGTGGAAGCAAGGTCTAGAATTGAAGGGCCTTAGAGTCAACCTAGCTAAAACCAAAATCCTAATAAGTAGGAAGGTAGATAAAACACAAACCCCTTCAGGTAGATGGCCCTGCTCAGTATGTAGAAAAGGAGTAGGTAGTAACTCTATAAGATGTACCCGGTGCAAGCTATGGACACATAAGAGGTGCAGCAACATCAAAGGCAGGTTAACTAGCAAGTTAGTTTTTGTTTGTGGCAGATGTTCAGGTGCAATAAAGACTGCAAACAAACAGGAAACAACTTCTATCTCATTCCAGGGTGAAAAACTAGAGGTAGTCGATAGCTTCCGCTATCTGGGCGACCAAGTTAGTAGTGGGGGTGGGTGCGCTGAAAGTGTAGCTGCTAGAATAAGAATAGCCTGGGCAAAGTTTAGAGAGCTCTTACCCCTGCTGGCGACAAAGGGACTCTCACTCAGAGTAAAAGGCAGACTGTATGACGCATGCGTACGAACAACCATGCTACATGGCAGTGAAACATGGGCTGTAACTGCTGAGGACATACGTAAGCTCGCAAGGAATGAAGCCAGTATGCTCCGTTGGATGTGTAATGTCAATGTGAATACCCGTCAGAGTGTAAGTATCTTGAGAGAAAAGCTGAACATTAGAAGCATCAGTTGTGGCGTGCAAGAGAGACGATTGCGCTGGTATGGACATGTGGTGAGAATGGAGGAGGATAGCTGCGTGAAAAAGTGCCACACCCTAACAGTTGAGGGAACCCGTGGAAGAGGTAGGCCCAGGAAGACCTGGGCTGAGGTGGTGAGGCAAGACCTTCGTACATTGGGCCTCACCGAGGCGATGACTACGGACCGAGACCTTTGGAAATGGGCTGTGCGTGAGAAGACCCGGCAAGCCAAGTAAGATCGTTGCCAGTGCCCCTGGACTGGTTCTTGTGCGGGTGGCACATGAGATGCACCATTTTGAGCGTGGCCGTTGCCAGTACCGCCTGACTGGCTCCTGTAGGATTTTCGAGCGAGATCGTTGCCAGTGCCCCTGGACTGGCTTGTGCGGGTGGCACATAAAAGACACCATTTCGAGCGTGGCCGTTTTCGTGCGGGTGACACGTAAAAGCACCCACTACACTCTCTGAGTGGTTGGCGTTAGGAAGGGCATCCAGCTGTAGAAACTCTGCCAAATCAGACTGGAGCCTGGTGTTGCCATCCGGTTTCACCAGTCCTCAGTCAAATCGTCCAACCCATGCTAGCATGGAAAGCGGGCGTTAAACGATGATGATGATGATGATGATTTATGTGCATTAACTACAACATTAGAGCATTTTAGCTCATATTTCTAACAATGTAGATGTTTCTTAACACCCTAGTCACATTTCGTGACAATTTTAAATTCTCCTTTTTGGTGAAATATTACAACCTGCTGTTTATATTGATTATATATATATATTACACACACATACACTCATCACTGAACTTACTGCTGACTCTCACCTTTGCTGAATGAACCACTGTACATAGCTTACATTAGTCATAAGTCATTCATCTACACCTAGTATCCTCCGTGACCAGGTCTTTGACAAAGTTCCTTACTCTGTCAAAGACCTTTTCCACATCAGCACTTCTACTGTAGTAGTCTCAATAGGAATATGGCACCAGCAGTACCTCCTCCAAAAATGAAGCTGAACTACATTTCATTTAGGCCAATTGTGTTCCTAATCAGTTTTGCGTTAACATTTCATAACCTGCTCCAGCAATTTGATGCCTCTGTAGTCACCTCTAGTGCATCTTCTTTGGCCTTGTAGCAGTTTATGCTGAAACTGCAACCCATCACTGAGTATGACACTTTTCTGTATTACCAAATTTACTATTTATGTAACTATTCTGTACCCTACTCAGCGAAATCTTTTAAGCATTTGGGTGGACTATCACTGAGAGCACAACTGCTTTCCTTACCTTTGCAATCCTCACTGCTCTGTCTACTTGGAAGACTGGCCCCCTTATCCCTGATCATCACATCATAGAACATGTGATAGAGAACCATGTCAACTGACAATACTCAGTTTTGCTGAAGCCTCTGGCTAAAACTTAGCAAAATACTCATTAAAGAAGAGATAGTACACACCTCACTCTGCCTTTTAAACAATGCATGCATCGCACTTGCCTATTACATGGCATACACTCCTACATCTCACCACCATACCTGTTCAGTGCCCTCACATCTCCCCAACTCACTATATCATGTCACTTATAATTGAGAGAAAAACAATCAGTTCATCAGGCTTTGTAAACAAACCTAAGAAAACATGGGAAATATCATTTTCGATATAAAAAACATGCAACCTATATGAAATGCAAACATGGATATCAACAAACCATTTGTACACACTGTTCCAGCCACTTGTATGCATGCATAGTCTATTTGTGGTTTGTTGTACAAATTTCAGCTCATTGGTGGAACAAAATTTTCTGAAGAAAATCTAATAGCTATCCACTTTATTCATTTAATGTACCACCAGTGTATTGTCCTCAGCACTTATATGCATGCATAATCTACTGGGGGCTTCTTTTTTTAAATTTAGTTTACTAAGCAAATGGGCTCCCAGTCAGGTATACACATGCATGATCTGCTAGTGGCTCTTTCATTAAATTCCAGCCCATTATGCAATTAATTTTCTTTCTTTTTTTTTTTAATTATTCAATTTATTTATTTTGAGAACTATTCATATATATAGATTGTCCCACTGTATAAGTGTAATAATGGATGGAAGGTAGAAGGGAAAAGGAAATGTGAAAGAAAGAGATGAGGGTAGCAAGGGTTCAGGGGCAGTCTCTGAAGAAAAGAGAGGTTTGGGAATAGTGGGGGGTAGACCAGAGAAGGAAGGATGAGTTGAGCCATACAAACTCTACACCTTACTCTTTGACACACACACACATAGATAGCTACCAATACTCTTTTTCTACTCTAGGCACAAGGTCCGAAACTGGTGTTGGTAGTGTTTATATTGGTTTTGGTCTACATAGTGGTGGTGGTAGTGAAAGTTGATTTATAAATAGACACACACAGATAGATAATCATTGCGTCTCAAGAAAATATATATAAAAAGACACCCACATATGCATGTTTCGTGATTATAGTTTTTCAAATTACTAACATTATTTTGATCTTAACAAAAAACCAAGAAGTGACCGTTTGACTCTGAAGAAAGCGTGGAATTTAATGTTAAATTTAGCCCAGATTCCGTATGGGCGAAATTAAAGACCGTATTCTGCAATTTGTGGTCGTACTTTACAATTTACATACATAAGCACGAAATGCCGAGGTAGATGGAAAGCGGAGATGCCTGTCTCTATGCATAATACATATACACTTCTACAACTACATACACAGATATATACACACACACACTACTGTATGTGCGAGTGTGCATAGATTCAATCGCCAGTCAAAATTCCCACGTATATATATATAAAATTTTAAAATAGGATAAAATCTATTAAAGAATTTATCAAGTAGTTAGCGTGAAAAACCTCATAAGGGAAAAATTCATATTTCCTTTTAAATTTTATATATATATACATATATATATAACCTTCTCTGTGTGTGTGTGTGTTTTGTGTATATGTATAAACACATCATTCTAAGTTTAACATGCGTCGTTGTAATAGACATGATCGTCATTCTTTTCTTTATCCGATTTTCAATTTTTAGTAAAATCCGAGTTTATATATTCATTTTTAAGTACACATTTAACTGTGTAATGCGATTTCATTATTTTTCTGAAAACTTCTTTAGTTCGATGAAAAATAATGAAATCAGACCCACACAGACTTTACATCAACTGCTTTTGGGTATGTTAACAAAGCGACAGACAATGTAAGAGACATTAAACAAAATACCCTAAAATTTACAAAAAAAAATAGACCTTGATGAAATAAATACTTTCCGATGAAATATCGTTGAATATATTCTATAATAGAATTAAAAACCACACGAAGATGAAACCTACTTGGAATATTCCTTGTTGCGGCATTTTGTTGAGCGGAATGGCAGCGGAGGCAACACTGGAATTATGGGAGTGCGCATGCTTACAATCTTGTTTATCTTCCTCTTTCATTTCTTCCGGAAAGTATTGTCATTGTCGCTTTTAAGCAATGGTTGAGCGATAAGTCATGTTTTCATGACTTATCGCAAAAACATTGATTAAAAGAGAAACAACCGTGACTATTTCGCCTTGTCTTCAGACATAATGTATCGAGGATTAACTGAGATTACAGATTTTTATTCATATTTGATTTATACGCAATATGGCTGCTACTTCTAACAGCTCAATTGCGCACGAAAAGGGCTCCCTTGTTGTCCCGGAAAGTTATTGTTTTGTTTATCTTGTCACTATTAATCAGCTTTATCACAACTGCTTAATATTGTCCATATTTATTTACTTCAATAACATTGGTAAAGTACACTTTTTTTTTTTTACTTTCGGGTAATCATACGAGAATTGGGTGGAATTTCGGATCAGGATGCCCACATAAGTTGATTTTCTCCGTTTCGTCGGGGATATTTCTAACTCTTTTTCACCACAGCCTTCGAAATGGTGGGGAGAGGACAGAAACTTTTGCTACACAACTTCATAAACATATTTTAAAAGTTTATGAATTTTTTCACCCACATCCGGACCGATTTCGGCCAATTTTTTTTTTTTTTTTTCACTGCGCACTTAAAAACGACAGGAGAAGCCTTTTCATTAAAGCTGTTGTTTCTCGTACATCCTACGACTACCTGGTACCTTCCTCGTGTCTCCCTCTCCTCATGGCTCCAACCGAGTCTGTGTGCGTGTGTAAGAAAAAAAAACATTTAACTGTAAAGTATGTTATCAAAAACAAAAAATAATTTGAAAATATATGATTTTTTCACACATCCCACATCCGTTTCAATTCATAATTTTGAAAGGTCATTGCTGGGATTTATCTACAGTGATTTTCAAAACGTATGTAAAAGATGATATATTTTAATAGCATACTTTTCTATTAGCTAATATGTTTTTTTCTTACACAAACACACACATAAACACAGGGATTCACTTGGTATGGGGGTTAAGAATCTAAATTACCAAATACTTGCATTTTTTTTTTTTTTTTTTTACTCAAAACGGCTTGGATCTTTTCTGTTTGGCTGCCAGCATTTCAAAAAGTTTATCGAAAATTTCAAAATTTGGCACATTAATGTAGTTTTCCAAGCTGAATTGCTGGTGGTATTTCACTTTTTTCATAAAAATGTTTTTAAAAAGTTATAGGGGTTTTAAAGCTTGATCATCTTTGCCCAGTCAGGAAACAGGATTTGGAAACTATCATTTTTTGCATGACTGCACATTTTGTCGTCAACGTCCTGAAAGTAGCATGTGTTGTCAATATTTGTATTCTACATGTGGAGAACGAGTAAACAGCACATTTTTTGCAGTTTAATGCATTCAATGCAATACCACAAACTTAGGATCTAGTTTTTTTCATTCGCAACATATGCATTTTTTAAAAGGAAGTAAGAAATCTGAAAATCGGCTATAATAGTGTAGCCTTCCAGTCTCATTGCTTTGAAGGTATGATGTTGAGGAGAAAAAGGTTACAGAGGTTTAAAAATTGAAAAAACTGGGTATTTTTAGCCAATAGCGAGACAGAAATTTTCTGCGTTTAGCAGAGCAGTGTCAACTTTAAGGTTGTACCCTGTGAAATTTATAGTTTAGAGTCTAACCTGTTTATTGTAGGTTTCAAAATAAACAGAAATACCTAATAAAATCAGCATGTATCATTTTACTGTTTCTTTTGTCTCTTCATTGATTGTATGTTTTTATATATAAGTGTGTGTGTGTGAAAAGGGGGCGTCTGTCTCCAAAACTCCAAAGTTGAGTAACATTTTCATGCTTAGATTTGTAAACTACAATGAGAATAACACTGGTCAACAAAGAATTTGTCCCAAGGAAAAGAATACCTGTGTCTAATATGTTTTTGCATGCAGAATTAAAAAAAAAATGTCAAATTATCTGTATCACCCAGTTTCTCTGTTCCATGATATCCCTCTCAGTTCTTGTTATGTGGGCTAAATTTCAGTTAAGTTGTTGAAATGTGAAGCTAGCAATTTAAGAAATACTCCTAATCTAAATTTTTATGAATAGAATTAACATAGTGAAACCATAAACCCAGCTATCTGAGTCAATGAGTCCCACAAATATATGAAATGAAAAATATGTAAAAGTACTAACACACAGAAGCACAGAAAAATATGTAATATACTAACACACAGAAAAATTAAAACAAAACACATGGGTGAAAAGAATCTCGTGGTGTGAAAAATCAATATAGACAACAGTGAACCACAACACAGCATGCAGTTGTCATGGTAACAAGCTGCTAATGCCATGCTGTCTGTCGATTGGCTAAAATTACCCAAATTTCCCAACTTTAATTTACAAGATAAAGTAATTGGTTGATTGTAACCAAAATTCAGAGCTGCATCAATGTACCAAAATTGAAAACAATCTGAGCAAGATTAAGGGGAGTTCATTTTGCAAATGAGAAAGACTAGAACCCAAACTTAAAAGATTTATCCAAAAACCTTATTTAGCTGTTATTTTTAGCACACCTCACAACCACCTCAATGACAAAAAAGAGTAAACATCATGTTTTTTTGTAGTTTTAAGCATTCAATATGAATTTAATGCAATAAGATTTATCCAAAAAGCGATATGTGGGGAAGAAAAAAAAGTCATAACGTCAGTGGTCAAGGGGCTGACTGGAAGAGGAAGCGCAAGAGGGGAAAGGGGGAGAGAGGCAAGCATCATCCTCTTTTTGCCCGCTGGAGGCATTGTGAAGGGATGTAAAGGAATTCACTCCCAGGTTGGTCAGATAGCAGCTGCTTATACTGGGTGACAGGGGTAGGGCAGGATCGTTGGACAGGTGTCGACAGGAGGAAGGTAGGTGAACCACTTTTCATTTCGGTAATCATATACAGATGTCATTTTCCCCTAAGATATGATGGCAGCAAAGATAAGGATCGGCAGTGATGTCATCAGACCTTTCTATAGCGAAGGAGACATAGTAGCTTGGATTTGAAAGGTCAAAGTTGTGGCCAGGCTACAGGGCATCAAAGATGTAGCAAGCCTCATGGTGCTGTATTTGGAGGGGAGTGTGCTGGCAGAGTACCTCGAAATGAATGAAGAAGAACAACTGAGCGCAGCAAAGATCAAGCAGCACTTGAGAGAAGCTTACACAGAGGGAGAGTACACTGCTTTTGCTAAGCTGGGAACAGTCAGATAGACAGGGGAACAGGTTGACAACTATGCTGTAGAGGTACGGAGGCTGGCTGTGCTGTCCAGTCTCACCAGAGAGGGTCTGGAGAAGGTAGCATGATTGGCTTTTGTGAATGGCTTTCCCAACGATGTGTCGGTGTGGTTACAACAATTGCCAGATGTCAACAAAAGGCGATGAGTGAGCTCATCATTCAAGCCTGTGTGTTGACACAAAACACTGGGTGGAAGGCAGTGGTGATGACGGTTGCAGAAGTCCGCAACGTTGCATGACGGCCAGTGAAAGATGTAAAGAAACCTGCTGTGGAACAACAGCGGCCTTTCACAGGCCAGTGTCTTAAGTGCCAGGGACTGCACGGAGCCTGGACTAGTTTGCTACCAGTGTAAACAGACTGGGCATATCACCCGAAATTGTGTCCAGGGAAAAGGCCACAGGGAAGTTGCTGCCTCTCAAACTTACCACGCAAACGAGTAGTAGAGGCACTTGTGCAGTTGCTGCCTGTAGTTGAGGTTGTGGTCAGGGGAAACATGTTCAAGGCCATCATGGACACAAGCTGCACAATGTCTCTTGACCCCAAGGGTAACAAAGAAATGGAAGGAAATGAGTAGTGTTTCGGCAGTCAACGCCAGCGAAATTGAATGCAAGGGTAACAATGATGTGAAGATAGTGGTGTGAGGCACAACACTAAGGCTGTGGGTGATTGTGATTGATCACGTGGTAGACAGGATTGATATGTTAATGGGATGGATGCGATTGACCGCCTTGGAGGAGATGTGGTTTCATTTGGTGCCATGGGGGTGTCATGCGCCACGAGTCAGGAATGTGAGGGGATGCACTGCCTACACCATTGAAGACAAGGATTTTCGGGTGGTGAACAATAGAGTGACGCTGGAAAGAGGAGCCCCCAATGCTGAAGAACAGGATGAGCTACTACCAGCACACCCTGAAAGGACATGCCAGGAGCGAGTTTGAAGAAGTGGTAGAGAGGTGGATTAAAGAAGGTGTCCTTATCCCATGGAAGGAAGAGGTGGTGAGTAGAGTGCTACTTCTATTGGCAGTGGTGCAACCAGCAAAGTTAGACTGGTACTGGACTTTCAGGAGATGAATGGCCATGTATTGTGCCACACAGTTGGTGAGGCAAATGACATCTGTGGTGAGACGCTGCACATATGGAGACAGTCAACTAAGACAGCAACGATTGTCGACTTGAAGTAAGCATATTTGCAGCTTCATGTGAGCAACAAACTGTGGCAGTATCAGCTGGTTCAATACAAGGGCTGGACATATTGTCTGACAAGGGTGGGTTTTGGACTGAATTCTGAGCCAAAGTCCATGGTGACAGTGCTCAAATCCATCCTGGGAAAGGTGGATAGGATAAGAAGGGCCACAAATTCCTATACAGATGACATCTTAGTGGATAAGACTGTTGTGCCTGCCACAGAGGTTGTGAAACATTTGAAGAAATTCGGGCTGATTATGAAGCTACGAGAGTCAATGGCTGGAGGAGCTGCACTGGGCTTAAGCTTCAAAGAGACAGAACAGGCATGTTGGTGTTTTGAAGGGGGAATGAGATCCCTGAGCTGGGTTCCAATGTCAGCAGGAGAGAACTTTTCTTGATGTGCAGGAAATTAGTAGGTCACTACCCGATTGCGGGATGGCTGTGGACAGCATACAGTTACACCAAGAAACAAGCAAAAAGGGGAACTGGGATGACAAGGTGAGAGAGGGGACAGTGGCGATGATGTAGGATATCCTAAAGAGGATGAGAGCAGAAGACCCAGTCAGAGGGAACTGGCATGTGCCCAAATCAGATAACAGGACTGTATGGTGTGATGCTAGCAGCATTGTGATAGGAGTTATGTTGGAAATCAGAGGTGCCAAAGTGGAGGATGCAGCCTGGCTTTGAAAAGCAGACAACTACAACCACATCAATGTCACTGAGTTGGATGCAGTGCTAATGGGAGTGAATTTGGCCTTGAAATGAACCTCTTTTCATTTCCTACACACAACACGTTACATAGCTGTTATTTTTAGCACACCTCACAACCACTTCAATGGCAAAAAAAGGAAACCACATGTCTTTTGTTGTTTTAAGCATTCAGTATGTATTAAATGTGATGAACAACGCATTACATGCAATAAGAAGCAACACATTACAAATTAAATATGTTTAAAAAACAAACATTTAAGCATTAGTATGAACTTAAAAGATTTACCTAAAAACAAAATAGCAAATTATAAACTAAATATTTTGAAAATTGGAAACGAAAGTTAGAAATGCATTCAATTAACTTCTCAAACAAATCACAATTTTCATATCTCTGCACCACATATATTCACAGACATATGAATCTACCATTGAACAGTGAGTGCCACAGCGTAATTTATTATCTTGCTTTACAGAGGCCCATGTACTCTCCACTTGTTGAGTGTGGGTACCATATTTTGAGTTAACAAACCCAACACTGTGTTTCACCATTCTATTCTCAAAATTGTAACCATCAATTTCAGGAATGTGAGAGTATGCCCACTACAAATCGCTGAAAATCGTGGTTCCTGGAACAATCAAGTGATGTATGCATTCTTCCAGTGTGTCATGATTCCGACATGGCACAGCATACAGAAAAAGCTGTCTGGTCTCATGATACACTCCACCAAAAACCCACTGCTCAGGTAGGACCCTTCCTCGGTTGTACTTACATCTTGATCTCAACAATCTTTCCAGGACCACCAACTTGAATTGGAGGACAGAGCAAGTCCTCTGCCCATATTTCCTGAACATAGCTGTTATAATCAACAGTTGTGCAATGGCTCTTCTCCAGTTCAACACAAAACCAGACTGAAGTCAATTCCTTAACCCATGAGAAAAGGAAAAGCACTGCAGTCTTAAGAGGAAGGGTCCCACCTTCAAACCATGTGTCTTTCCTCAAAGACACAGACTCCATGAATTCTCAGTGTGAGCATCACCAGTACACATTCCTACCACATCTTTTTGTACTCATAACATGCTTCTTCTTAGCACATAATTTTCTTTTGAGTATAATAGAACACAGCGTCAACAAGTGGTTTCAGTTTCAATATATTTGTCAATACTTGCTTTCTCACAGGCAAAAGAATTACTATGGAAACAGCATGAATGTGTCTGTGGCTTCCAATTGGCTAAAATTACCCAAAATTTTCAAACTTTAATAACTAATAACTTTATTTATTGATTTACAGCAAAAATGATTTTCATGACATTCATTAGCCTATAAAACTGTATCATTTACACTGGATATGAAATTAATTCGAACAGAAATTGATGCTGATTGATGGTGGCACCCAAACAGAAAAGGTCCAATGGCTTCTCCCATGGTTTTGAAATTCATTGTACCAAAAAGTGGCACTATGCATGGAGGAGGGTGGTGAAAAAAAGTCATAAATTATAAAAACAAATTTTTTCATAAAACGCACAGCATCATTTCAAAGGCCGTGGTGAAAAAAAATTGGTAAAGTCCTTGTCAAAATGGAGAAAATTCAACTTATGTGGGCATCCTGATCCACAACACCCATTGTTTTGGAGGGCATATTGCCAAAAAAGTGGCACTATGCATGGGGGTGGGTGGTGAAAAAGTCATAAATTAAAAAACATTTTTTCACCAAAAGCCTCTCCCCCATCTGCCATCATTTCAAAGGCCATAATGAAAAAAGAATTGGTAAAATCCCAGTCAAAACAGAGAAAATCCAACTTATGTGTACTCTCTGATCTAAAACTTCATCAATAAAAAAATCATGTCTTCAAACAAATAGACACCTGAATGGACATACAATATATGACAACAAGTATTTTATATATATATATATATATATATATATATATATATATATATATATATATATATACATACATACATACATACATACATACATACATACATATATATATATATATATATATATATATATATATCTTGTGAGTAGTAAATGATTATTTGGGTACGTATAGCAGTTTGTTAATCCATTTTCCAATGTTCACCATTAAAATACAAAATAAGCACACACTTAGTATTAATTTTGTTATAATCATTTCATGTCAGGTATGTTACACATACCATTTTACATTTAGGATAGAACCTAATGAAGCTCTCAACACTCCAAATTTATGATTGAATTCTGACTACCAGCTGATGAATATCACTTCACTAACTTCATTAACAAATGTTCTTAGAAAAGCATAAACCTCACAACTTCAATGAACTCATAATTATGTGTTGTTAGTTTAAGAAGCCAATGAATGATCTTCTTTATCAAAGTGCAGCCTGTAGAATTTTTTGAATGGTATACCAACGAAAAATAATCTTGAATTTTTTAGTAGTGTGTACCACCTGATAAACCATGTCTCATGGCCCACTTCTACAAAAAGTTTGCCCATACCTGCTCTACATGATCACTCTTCCTGTTAAAATAACTACCAAATCTACTTGAAAACACATTTCACAGGTTTCAAAAAAGCCTCTAAAATAATTGAATGAATCAAGTTTGGATGCCATTGCTTCCATGTCTGCTCAATCAGAGTTAATCTTGAGATAGATACCATCGTCAGTATTTCATATTACTCTTTGGTTACAATCAGTGTGATTATTTGCTGTTAAATTGAATTGGTGGATAAAGGAGGAGGAAGTTGAGATGGTTATTTGGATTTACAATGCTGTTGGTGATTATGAAACATTTCTGAGATGGCAAGCTGATAGAAGCATAATGGACAAGATGCTTAGGAGTATTTCATCAGTCTTTTTGCTCAGAGTTTAGATTCTGCTGTGGTTAACTTTCACCTCTCTTTGGATCAATGAAATAAGTGCCAGTCAAGCACCAGGGTCAATGTATTGACCAGTTCATTCCCCCAAAATTTCATGCCTTACGCCTGTAACAGAAGGGCTTTTATTAAACATTAATTTATTTAGTGCAAACGATGCTCGTCAGTCAAAATTTGGTCATCATATGCATGAACATAGAATAAGTTTTAGTTATAGCCATCTAAAAAGCACGACCAGCCTGGAGCACTGCCTTGAAGAATCAATCCCAGTACTTATTCTTTTTTTAAGCCTGTTACATATTCTATCAGTCACTTTTTCTGAACCATTGAGTTTCAGGGACATAAACACACCAACAACAGTTGTCAAGTGGTTGTGGGGTACAAACACAGTAACAAAGATGCACACAGACAGACAGACAGGCAAGCAGGCAGACAGACAGCCAGACAGGCAGGCAGACAGGCAAGCAGGCAGGCAGACAGACAGACAGATAGATAGATATGACAGACTTTCTAATTTCTGTCTACCAAGTCTCCTTACAAGACTTGGTCAGCCTGAAGCTATAGTAGAAGACACTTGACTATAGCTCCAATCAGTGGGACTGAACCCAGAATCATGTGGCTGGGAAGCAAACTTCTTACCACACATATCACTATGACCAAGTCTAAACTTCTGACACCTTATGAAATTCAAAAGAGAATATAAGACTTTGCATCTGTTTCAGATGGCTTAAATAGCTCTTCTACTATGAAATTGCTTCAGTTTCAACACACTGCCTCAGTTTGTTAAGCATGTACAACTTCGAAAACAAATTTTATTATGTTTTCTTCTTAGTGATAATGTTCTTTTAGTGCAAATTTTGGGAATAATGATGAGGTGCCACACATTTAAGGTACCTTGCATGATTCTGATCATCCTTACACATACTTTGTATAGGAGTCTGAATTTTGTAAATAACTGGGAGAATTTTTGAATCATCTATTTGACAATAGTTTGAACAAATCATACCTGTATGTATCTATACTTGTGATAGGTGTAGCAATATGAATAACTTTTTATATATATATAGGGATAAATTATCCAGGTGGGTACCTTAAGAGCTCTCAAGTACATTCAAGGTTCTGGCTAACCACATCAAGTAGTAAGAAGCATCAAGGATTACTTAGGGAGAGCAATTCCACCAATATATATATATATAAGCTATTCATGTTGCCACACCTTTTATCTTGTCAAGCAATATATTCCTGGTTATGTCAGAATGTCACAGGTGGTTTATGTTTTCTTAAATTTCAGATAGGGCTTAATTTTTATCATATAAAACTAAAAACCAACATAGGCACATGATAGGCTCTTAGAGAATAGTAGCACTCAAAATTATAGCTGGGTTTCTACTCATACATACAATAGCAACAACAAAAGCCAGTCAACAAAAGCTCAGCCTGGGTCAAACAGACGAACCCAGAAGGTTCTTTTGATGTGGCAAGAGGAGCATTTGGCAGCACATATGTCTGTGACCTACACGATTATTTATACTAGACACATTAAATAAGAAATTCCAGTCAATGTGCTTTGTCCTATATAAGGAAGATGCTTTAACCATCTTCAGATGCACAAATTGGCACACCCTGGACAGGCTTAGGAAAGACCTAACTCACACTCGTAAGGATTTAAGATTACCATGGAAACCAACCTTAACATAGTAAATTTCTGAGATGTAATATTTGATTTGGACACTGGTTTAAACAGACTTTTCCACAAATCTAATGAAAGGCTATCATACATCACAGCCTCATTTAAAAAGCTTGTAAAGGGTATCTGAAGAGGATTTTGAACCTATCCTGCAATAAAGATGTTTTTGATGTACAATGAGGCTCTAGAACCTGCAGGTTTAAGGTTCACATTATCCATATGCCTGGCATTTACACCCACAAGAGAAAACACCACTATAAAGTCCTCATGCTTTCCCCACTGTTCTCACTCAATGTGAACTGCATGGAAAGTGCCTTCCTTAGATCAATGGATAAGCATTTTACACAGTCCCATAGGTATAGGAGATTATTCAATAGACATAACTCGAGGGTCTCTTTCACCTATGAACCTAGAGTTTTAAAATGTTAACGAACACCCCAAACCCTTGTACAGAGGCAGAATGCTCATGTAGGGTTAGCAATAAGTGCCCAGCCAATAGTCAATGCAGCACAGAGGCTGTGGTCTACAAAGCAGAAGTGGTGTTCCCCAGCAATGGAGGAGCACAAACACAGAAATCACTGGGCAATGAAGGGTTAAATAATCAAAGGTCCTCTTAGAATCCAAGAGAGATACAATGTTACAACATTAGTCAGCTATATATGGTGATTAAAAGAAGAAGGAACACTATGAAATCAACTGAAAACTACTGGAACCTCCTGGGTACTATCTGAAGGAAGGTAGACATTTTAAGTTTTACTTGTAAGTTTTTGGTTTGGTATGAAATTTCTCTTGAATTGAATTGCATGTTATCTTAAATGTATAGAAGAGTAGTTATCTTATTGGGCTTGTAATATGTGATAAATTTTCAGAAAACTTGGGCAAGGTGCAGGCATGGCTGTGTGGTAAGAAGTTTGCTTCCCAACCACATGGTTCATGATCAGTCACACTGCATGGCATTATGGGCAAGTGTCTTCTACTGTAGCCCCAGGCTGACCATAGCCTTGTAAATGGATTTGGCAGACAGAAACTGAAAGAAGCCTGTTGCATACATATATGTATGTGTCTTTGTATCAGTGTTTGTTCCCTACCACTGCGCAACAACTGGTGTTGGTGTGTTTATGTCCCTGTAACTTAGTGGTTTAGCAGCAATAGCGATCTATAGAATAAGTACCAGGCTTAAAAAAGATAAGTCCTGGGGTTGATCCATCCAACTAAAAATTCTTCAAGGTGATACCCCAGTATGGCCACAGTCTAATGACTGAAACAAGTAAAAAATAGAAGATAAAAGATAAGTAATTTATCACACTAAATACCATTTTCTTGTTTGTTACAGTTTTCATGTGAGTTTCATATCTCTGCTGAGGAGAGCATCCACTTTGGTGGTTGGACAAAACATATGGTGAAAAAAATATTCAATCAAAGTTTCACTTATATTAAGTTAACCATCACTGAGCTTTATGTTTATTTTCAAGTTACTCTCAAACTTTCTGCTAGCTGTTTTTGTCAGTCTGTGTATTACCTTACATAAATATATCATCAACAATGACACCTTTTCTTATAAGTGAGTCAAAGGAGGTGGGCTATGTCCATGACTTTTGTAGGCCTTTTTAAACTGGTGAGACTGATGTGGATGATGTTCAGTTTGAATATCTAAAGATCAATTGGGTTGTGGAATTCCATAGGTAGGAGTATTCTGTAAGAGAGAGAAGGGAAATATATTAAATGCAGGATCTCGGAGTTGAGACACAGTAGCAGTGATGGAGTGCAAAAGGAAAGATTAGAGGTAGTCAATTTACCCAGCTCACAGATGAAATAGAAGTCAATTAATTTTATTGAACTAGTTATTAAATGTGGTGATAGCCTGAGAATTGGTGGCATGAGTTTACCATTACAGCCAGTAATGAGAAAAGCAGTGACAATTTTCTGGTATCTTTTCTGACTTTTGTCTTTCATAAATAAGGAGAGAACCTGTATTATCTAATAATCCATTTATGAACTCAATAGATGTATCAGGTAATTAATTGTGGTAATTAAAATGAAACTGTATCAAGTATACATTTTACAGGTGATATAAATGCTTAGTTATTATCATGTTTCAAGCTGGTGTCCCAACATGGCTGCAATCTAATGACTGAAACAAGTAAAATGATAAGAAAGATAGATAATAGTTAGCTTCTTGCCAATATTAATACAGTAATGGGATTTATGAAAAAGATCCCATAAGGTTGAAAACAGATAATATTTTGTGTTTGGTGTGGAGACTTCCATGAATTTTATAAAAGAATTATTACATTTGCATCACTTAAAGGTTGCTGTTGTTATTGTTTAGTCTCTGGTCAACACTGAGCAAGCCAATATTCAAAAGCATTCTGGCTTTTACCGTTCTTACTTTTTTCCCCAACATGGTGTATCTGAAGCTCCATTATCCAAAGTGATTTGAGGTTGACTTTACTGCTATTTCTAGCAGGCTGAGTGACTGTGAAGAAGCAATTTGTTGGCTTTTACATGTCTTACCACATGCTGGGCAAATGTGTATGCATTTGGTCCCATCATTTCTCAGCAGTTTTCACTCATATAGTATGACTGCTGACTCACTAGTTTTAGGTAACTTGTTAGTGTTGAAATAGCATCAAAACTCTAATGCTTGAGCAAATTTTTGTTTGACAGTCCAAATTATATGATTTCATTAGATGTCCACCTTAAAGGTGAGAGTTTTGTATATTGTACCATTCAGCTAAAAGTGTTCTTGCAGATACCCATGATTGTTCAAACTGACTGATTTCCTGCTAGGAGAAATCGAATATAATTCTGTCTCGAAGCCCTTTGGCTTGTAATCCTGATGGTCCTACACTAAAATATACAATTTCGTAATGAAGTCATCTTTAATTTGCTCACTTTTTATTTCCTTGCTGAACACGTAAATTAACTTTGGTTGTACATTGACTCATAAAGCAATCATTTTAAGTCAGTATACAATTCTTTCTTTACCATCAGCTCAAATAAGAGTTACACATTATATGTATTTCTGCCCTTTAAGGCACTTTTAAACTAATTCAACAATACCTTCAATACCAAATTAGTTGGGAAGAGAAATGTTTAAAAACAATACTAAATAACGTTAAAGATTTTTTACTCCGTAGACGCTGTTAATGCCTATCAAAATAAAAAGTAACAATTTCTTTTTAATCCTTTTGTAAATCTTTAACTCAGTGTCTTTATATGTTAGACTATATATAAATTCAAGTGTCTTCTATAATTCCATTCACATCTAGGAAACATCATAAAATTATAAATTTATTCCAATGTTTAATAAATACTGAGTATTTTTTTTTTCTTTTTTTGCCCAATAAAGATGGAAAATAAAGCTGACTTCAGTTGGTTTTGAACGCTGACTCTGTAGTTTATGTTTTTATGACTCGGACAATTCATAATTTCTGTTATCAAACATACAAATTTGTAAAGAAAAAATGGTAGAGATGGACTATATGTAATCTGAACCTTTCCCCACCTAATTTATTAATTTTTTTTACGGAATCCCATGTTTTAGGCTATGGAGATTACGATTCTGAAAAAAAAAATTTTGAAAAATTTCAATTCCCCCCACCACCAAGCAGGCTATTTACATGCTAGAAATAACAGCCAAATCTCACAAAACTAGTGTTAGGGTTAGGGTTAGGGTTACGGTCAGGGTTAGGGTTAGGGTTAGGGTTTGAGTTAGGGTTAGGTTTACCCTGTGGATCTATATAAAAACCGGTGGGGGGGGGGAGGAATCGAAATTTTGAAATTGAGATTTTTGAAAATCTTTTTTCAGAATCGGAATCTCCATAGCCTAAAACGTGGGATTCCGTAAAAAAAATAAATAAAACAAGGGGGGAAAGTTTCAGATTACATATAGTCCATCTGGACCGAAAAAATTATATTTTGAAACAGGCATTTGCCTAAAGACACTCACAATAATTAAGCAAACGATTTGTTAGTAAGATATGACAGTGAAGTTGAGGTAAATTAATTCAGTGAAAGATAACATTGTCGAGTTATTTGACAGGAAGTGAGGAATGATTATTTCCCTTGAATAGTCTGGGTTAATTGCTCGAAGCGACCCGTCGAGAAAATCTGTTGGATTCTTTCGATCATTAATTTTCCCAGTTAAGCCAACAATATCCTTGAATACAGAAAATATATACATTACGTCACAAAATAAATAAGCTAAGTTTATTATTTATCAGAAAAATGGATGAAATCGGAGAACACGAACAAATGGATATCATTCGATACGTTCCAGAACATCAATGGATCAAAGATGTTTTTCAAGACGTAATTGGAATGTCTGCCACTAAACAGAGTCTCGTTGGAGGAGTTACAGGCTGGTGTACGGGAATGCTGATTTCAAAAGCTGGCAAAATTGCTGCAGCAACTATGGGGACTACAATCTTGCTTTTACAAGTTGCTCATCACCAGGATTATGTAAAATTCAACTGGAATAAAATTGAAGACAGCATTCAGAAGGCTGGTCGATCTATTATGAAAGAAACCAAGAAAACTTGCCCTAGCTTTGTATCGACAACCGAAGCCCTTTTCAAAAATAATATTGTATTTGCGTCGATGTTTGCTGGTGGTTTTCTAATGGGCTTTTCGTTTTGATTTGAACTAAACTGACTTCTTTCTTCGTGTTCGTAAATCTCTGCATCTGATGCATGCATCCTTTTTCTTTTATGATGCATAACAATTCACACACATACAAATATATTTACATGCGTTTACCATATAAATACATTGAACAGTCACGACATTATGCGTATATTTTATTTATTGAATCGATAAATTAGATGTAAATGTATTACATGTAATCATTGTCATGCTGTGTTTAATATGTTAGCTGTTATTGTATATAATTAGTTTTTGTAAACGACTAACACCCCCATCCCTCAGGACTCAGAAATGTTAAGTCCATGGTGCTTAAGAATGAAATCAAAATTAATTTAAATATTTTTCTTTTTGTATTAAACTTTTCATGAAACTAAAAATATAGCAACTTTTCATTGGGGCTTTTCTATCTGGATCTTTATTTTATTTGAAAAAAAAAGCAGTGTCGTGTTTTGTAAGTTTTTACGTTATTGACATTTAAAAACATTGAAGGCTTTTATTTTCTTACTTTGAATGCGTTTGTATAGTGTAAACATTGGTTTGTGTATGGCATGAAGATGTAGATAGCAGTTTAGAGTAATGGGACGAAGGTCATATTAAGTAAACATACAAAAGCCGAAACATGTTGAAAAAATGAGAGTATAGTTATGTTTCTGTATTTATAAGATCCTCAGAACGACACTTCGTACTGTAGATTCACAACAAAACTTGAGAAATTATGGAATGGAAACGGG
Organism: Octopus bimaculoides; assembly: GCF_046866305.1. Classification (NCBI taxonomy): domain Eukaryota; kingdom Metazoa; phylum Mollusca; class Cephalopoda; order Octopoda; family Octopodidae; genus Octopus; species Octopus bimaculoides. The sequence goes on along the minus strand of NC_142928.1, from coordinate 116,324,567 downwards.
ATGGATTGGTGAATCGATCGAGTCAGTTGCTTTTGTCAACAGCGTTTTTCCCCCCCGCTTCCCTGTCTCATTACAAAAGAGAAAAAAGCCACTACATAAACACTGCTTCAACTAAAAGGTACTCTCATGTAACTTATGTTCTACTCGTCCTTCAGTCCCTGCAGTATCGTGCTTAATACATTCATCATAGAATTTATTCTGTGCCGGGAAAGAAACTTTTTGTTGCTAGCTAGAATTTATTTCATCCTTCTCGGTCTCCTATTGTTTAATTGCGATCACTTTCTGCATAAAGGGTCTGCTTACTGGTTAAATGGACTGAATTTCACATCATGATTGACCCATGACAATTGTTCAATAAACATTGAAACAATTTTATAATTATTCAGACTGATGGTAACTTAGAAACCCCTGACTACAATTATTTTTTGTAATGTATATCTTTGTACAATAATAGATGTTCACATATATTCTGCCTTTAGGTTTTAAAGAAGTCCAAACTCCCGGTGGTACCACTTGGTCAAGAATGAGATATTCATTTACAACCAAAAGATCAGAAGTTCACATCATTAGATATGTCTTGTTTTCTTAATAAAGGCATTTTATTTTATGCAGTTCACTTCACATTTCTGTAAATAGTTACTGTTTGGTTGTTGTGAAGAACATGATCATTGTGTACTTGATTTTTGATCTTATTAACTTGCCATGAATAAAGCAGGAAGAGGAATGAATTCTGCCAGGCTGACAAATATATACTTTTAAGACAAAAGTTACCCATAGTGGTATAATCACCCAGTGTAGGTCATGTGGTACATGATATCCTATAAACAACATATACCTCTCTGGTTTAAATCATAAGCTACAAATTTTGGTGCAAGACCAGCAATTTCAGGGAAGTGGTTAAGTTGATTAAGTTAACTATTTTAATGACCATGAAAGGATGAAAGAAAAGCTTTTGTTTTTTTGTTTTTCTTTTTGGCAGTGATACACAGTTATTCAAACTATCACCCACATCTAGAGGTTTATGAAGCAAAGTGCTTTAATTATTCCTTTTCTTAAGCTGGCCAGGCATATTATTAATGGTGGATGACCAGTCATTCTATTAATTATATGGTGTCTAGCAGATGTATCAAGTTGTATTTCTTGTCAGATTTGTTATAGATCAATACAACATCAATAATGCTCTTGTCTTTCCTCACAACAAAGAATTTCTCTCTTGGTGAAAGGTAGTCTGTATGAAGTCATCATTTTGCCTATTTTTATACTGGCATGGTTTCGATACCTCACAGCCAGTTCTTATTCCAAGTTCCTATCCTTCCTTGACAGGTAGGAGGGCCACACGTTTGCTCATACATTTTAATTTTTGGCATAGTTTCTATGGTTAGATGCTCTTCCTGAATCAACCACTTTATAGGATGTACTGGATGCAGTTTATTGTGACATCAACACTAAAATGACTGTCATGAGCTTGGCAAGATTAACGTGTTCTTTAGGCATTATCACTATTTCATAAAAATAATCCTAAGAGGGTAAATAGTAGAAAGAATGATCATGGATGTTGTTTGAAAACGATTCTGACAATGGAAGATAACTGTGAAAAGAAATAGATCAAATTTCCTGATAGTGTGTCTTAAAGACAAGAAGATAAAAGGTTAGGTACAATGCTATACAGTTTCTTAATACTTGTTCTAATCCTTTATCATCTTGTATGTGATGGTAGTGCTGTTATGCATACATTCTGGACTGCATGTATACAAAAGATTGTCTGATTCACAATAATTTACTCACTCCACTCTACTGTTGCTAGTACACAGAGCTGTGGATTCTTCTCCATCTCTTCTAATACCTTGACAATGGTTCAGTTCTATGCTAGCCAGCTGTGTATCATCTCTAACTAAACCACTCCACATCTCTCATGAAATCTTTTTTTTACCATATATCAATATTACCTTGTATTTCCATTTATCACCTAATATTTCCATATATTATCTAATACTAAGGCAGTGAGTTGGCAGAATCATTAGCAACATTTCAGCCATCATTATGTTTTGAGTTCAAATTCCACCAAGAGTCCTCAGTCAAACTGTCCAACCCATGCCAGCATGGAAAGCGGACGTTAAATAATGAGAATGATGTTGACTTTGCCTTTCATTCTTTCGGAGTCAACAGTTGGGCACTGGGGGTGATGTAATTGACTCACCCACTCCCCTGAACTTGCAGGCCTTGAAACCAATATTACCTAATACTAGGTGATATTGATATATTTTCCATATATCAATATTTCCTAGTATTTTTAAGTTAATATACTATTGTATCATGTTAATGCCCCACGTATTAATACATCATACATAATTTCTCACTATTACACATGTGCACAAATGTATTCACTCATCTCTCGCACAATTCCCAACACTGATACATGTATTAGAAATTCTTCCACAATTCTGTCTCTGTATTTCTAACAACAGTTCCTTTTCTCTTGTTTGTTCAAAACCACTAATTCTGCTTCTTGTCCAGTACTGTTGGCATGTTTTTTTCCAATTAATTGCACCCTTTCCCCTCTTTTCTCTTTCCATCTATTATGACAAAAAACAACTGTTTAAAATAATATCTTCATTTTCTTTACATCATAATACAATGACCATGTACAGGCTAGGTTTTTCATAAAAACTTATGTGGGTGTCATAATCCACAACTCTCATTGTTTTGGAGGGCATATTGCAAAAAAAGAGGCACTGTGTATGGGGGTGGGTGGTGAAAAAGTCATAAATTAAAAAACATTTTTTCACCAATTTTTTTTCACCAACATTTTTTTGTTCATTGTTTCTTGTACTTTCTTTTTACTAGAGTATTTGCTGCATGCTCAACAAAATCAGGTTCACCAATTCTGGATTTCTTCATCATAGTTACTGCATCATCACTCAAAGACACTACACTAAACATTTAAATCAATATTTCATATTGGAATATCAACCATCTGAAATGCATTTGCCACTTGCATCTATTCTACAAGCAAAAACATAGCCTGTAGCATTTCCAGGTTCTCTGAGTTTGATGAATTTGATATTACTTGAATGAAATAGAAAGAGCTGAATTTATTTATCCAGTGACACCAAATGATCACAACAATCATATTCAACTCATATTCTATTTATTGCATATCTTCTTCAATCTCACCACAAAGGCAGGCATATAATGCAGCCACACACACACACACATATTTGTATGTGAGTGTGTGTTATGTATAACTATATCGATCTGACTATTGGCTGTTGTTATACACCACTGGGTCTTGCATTGTTGTAGACAAGCAGGTCAATGTTCCCTCTAAATGGAATACCAGTCTGTCACAGGGTTATCCATTTACAGCTGAGTAGACAACAATATAAAATAAAGTATTTTGTTCAAGAATAAAATACATTGCTCGGTGGCGAATCAAAATTTATCTTGTGATCATGAGTGCCACACCCTAAGCATGGGGCCACACACCTTTATATATATATATATGTGTGTGTGTGTGTGTGTAGTACCTTTGAACTGTGGGATGACATTCTGTGCTTGAGAAGACCTATTGAATCAAGTAAAATCAAAATCAAATCAAATCACAAATGGAATTGTAGTTGTGGCCGATGCCAGTGCCACCCGACTAGCTTCCATGCTGGTGGCATGCAGTAAGCACCATGCATGTGTGAATCGTTGCCAGTGCCGCCTGACTGGTTCCCTGTGCCGGTGGCACGTAAAAGGCACTATCAGAACATGGTCAAATCCATCCTCCCTGCCCCAACTGGTTCCTGTGCCGGTAGCACATAAAAAGCACCATCAGAATGTGGCTGATGCCAGTGCTGCCTGACTGGCTCCCGTGCCGGTGGCATGTAAAAAGCACCCACTACATTCTTTGAGTGGTTGGTGTTAGGAAGGGCATCCAGCTGTAGAAACACTGCCAAATCAGATTGGAAACTGGTGTGGCCTCCTGGCTTGCCAGTCCCCAGTCAAACCGTCCAACCCATGCCAGCATAGAAAACGGTCGTTAAACGATGATGATGATGATATCACTAAGTTATGGGGATGTAAACAGACCAACACCAGTTGTCAAGTGGTGGTGAGGGACAGACATAAATATAAAGACACACACAAGGCTTTGGTTAGCCTCAGTTTAGAAAAGATGCCCAAGATCCCACACAGTACAACTGAACTTAGAACCATGTGGTTAGGAGGCAAACTTCTTGCCACACAGCCATGTTTGCACTCATTATATAATGTATGTATGTATATGTGAGAATATGGTTGCTTGTATTTTTTATCTTTTTTCTTATTCTACCTGTTAGAGTAACTTCCCTTCTATTCAATGGTTTTTATCATAACGTCTACTGCTATTAATAGCCGCCGAGAATGCATCATAGCTCTTCAGTCCAACATTCGAAACTCTGAGTACTGTAATAACAACTTACTATTTGTTCTAACTTATAACATATATATATATATATGTATATATGTGTGTGCGTATGTATACATACATATATAGATATATATCTATATATATATATCTATATATATATCTGTATATCTATATATATATATATATATATATATATATATATATATATATATATATATAGTATTGCTATCCAGTAAAACAAAGCACCATAAGGTTAAAATATGAATATAGAATAGTGGTACAACAATGCACCAATATTTACTGGAAATAGTAGTCGATAATATACAACACTATAGTAAAGCTTTACTGTGTATATACTGGCAAAGATGTTTGTGGGCGGCAAATATAAAAAATTTCGTCTTACCTTTAGGAAGAACATTAGATAAACGTACAACCCAGATGTGGATAATCTAGGACCTAGGTTTCAAACTTTCTAAAATAATTTAATCTTATGGTGCTTTGTTTTACTGGATAGCAATTCTATTGTGTTGCACTATTTAATAATTTTTTCTTTGAAAACGTTTTTACTGTTCTCGATTCTATTAATGGCTCAGGTATTCAGGCAAATATACTGGCACTGATGTAGCAACATTCAAAATTTTGTCTGGTGAATCTAGTTGAAAAGAGTTAATTAAATTTACATTGACAAGTGTATTTTGGAGAGTTGAGAACCTAGGTCCTAGGTTATCCACATCTGGGTTGTACATTTATCTAATGTTCTTCCTACACGTAAGATGAAATTTTTTATGTTTGCTGCCTGGAAACATCTTTGCCAGTATATACACAGTGAATCTTTACTATAGTGTCATATATTATTGACTGCTATTTCCAGTAAATATTGGTGCATTGTTGTACCACTATTCGATATATATATATATATATATATATATATATATATATATATATATACATAAGAAAAGAGATGACAAAGAAATGATTATATTATGAGCCTCATTAGCTTACAGCTTTTTTCACTATAAGATGTGGTGGACTGAGTTGAGTGCCTGAATAATAACTTACAGTTTCATTTGAACTTTAAACATGAAGTGCACTTCACCACATCTTATAATAGAAGCTGTGAACTAGTCGGGTTTGTGAGATAATTGTTTGTTCGTTTGTCATCTCTTTCCTTACTACTGCTCTGTACTTGACTAACACTTTGTTCAGAGGGATACATACATTGAGTTCTGCACCAGGTTATTAGTATCACAATGCCTAACCAATATATATATATATATATATATATATATATATATATATATATCTTGTTACTAGTTTCAAACTTGATCACTCCTTCTCTCTCTCTCTGACCAGTTAGCTCTGTATCTCCTCCACAGTAAGGCACCTGTTTTTGTGTCACTGTCACACTTTAACCTTTCATCATTTGGTACAAGATTGCCTCCAATGCCACATTCCCTCTCAAAGGATCTTTGTTTTGCAAGTTACTTAGTGACCCTGCTAATGCTGTTGTCACATAAAAAAGCATCCAGTCCACACAAAGTGGTTAGCATTTGCAAGGGCACTCAACTACAAAACCATACCACAACTGACCTTGCCTGTGCCGATGCCACATAAAAGCACTGTCCATTCTGTGGAGTGGTTGGTGTTAGGAAGGGCATCCAGCTGTAAAAACCATGCCAAAACAGACAACTGGAGCCTGCTAGCTCCTGTCAAATTGTCCAACCGATGTCAGCATGGAAAGCAGAGATTAAATAATGATGGTGACGATGGTGATGATGATGAAATATATATATAATATATATATATACATACACAAGTTAATATCAAACAGTGAGAATGAGTGCTCAACATTGCATTGTTAGATAAGTATTGACCAGTCTTCCCACCAATACACAAAAGTTGTATATCTCTACTGTTGGAACAAATATATTTTTCTTCCTTGTTTTTATATTAGTAAGGATGTTTGTTGAGATATAGACTCACAATTCAGAGATTTAATAATGAAGCATTCCCATATACAGGTGATTGCATTCCTTCAAGATTTCAATTAGAATAATGTCCAGTTCATATTTCCCATTTTTAAACATCTTAGTGGCAACACTAGCATAGTAAAAGGTGGTGAATGACAGGCATTTCACAAACTCCCTTCATTACTGCTGGACCCACTGGTTTAGGCGAGTTTAGCAGCTAGTGTTCTCTCCAGCACTCTACTATTGTTGTCACTATTTCTTTTCTTTTTTTTTTTTCTTCTGTAGCAATATGCTATCTGATCATTTGACTGGCTATGGAACAATTCCTGGTACCATCATAGACAGCGTGCATGTCAAACCCGTCTGCATGAACTCTGAGCTTTTCCAATCCACCTTTCAATAGGCAGCGTATAAAAATTAACTGAACCTCACTTTAAAAAGTCAATTACTGCTTTTTTAGGAGTGTCACCTGATAGTTATCTAAGAGTTATTTTGTGAACCTTTTAAATATCATTCAGGAGCCTGTGGAACAGAGATCTCATCAAACCACCAATGTTGATGTTTTTTCTTCAACAGTAACTTAATAATGTGTAGAATTCAAAGCAGACTGTTTTTTGTCTTCCATGCCAACTTCTAAGCTGATGAATTCCTTGGAAACTAGGGAATAATGAATGTTTTTGCAAATATCACAACTGTTGAGTTTGTAGCAGTTGAGAGTCTTGGTTTTGAACAACCTGTACGATGCTCAGCTCCTCCTGCTGTACAGTTGAGCTGATCTTTAAAATCTCCACACTAACCACGATCATGTTGCTAATAGTAAGACTTCCCCCCTCTGCACTCAGTGAAATAAGTCTGATGTTGTTGCTGTTAGTTTTCACAATACCATGATTCCCAATCTCTCCCAGTTTTTCTTTGTTTTTTTCCTTTGATTTATTCAAACCATCCATCAAATAACTTTGTCTTGTCTGGGCATTTTAGTCAGTATTGGATTCAATAAATGATATTAGATAACAAAGTTGGTGCACAAACACCCAGTAATGTGACAAGAAGTATCTATGGAAGGAAAAAAACAAAGTGACATTATCTATTTGCTCATAACAATTGGTGCCTCAATCAATTTTGAATGCAAACTATTTTTCAGAGGAAAGCCAATACTGTTTTTAATGTTCACCCTTGGGGTAACCTGTTCAGAAGGTATAGTTCCTGTCAACTTTAGAGAGCCCCCTTCTAACAGCCTGTTCTCACTGAGTGTAGCAATATTTATACTGTAGCACCTCCCATCATTGGATTTTAAAATTGTTGAGCACTGGGATCAGCTCATCATGTTGCTGACATCAAATAGATTCTATATATTCCTCATGACAAGCCTCACTAATATATTATTCTTATATTTACAATGACTATGGGTTGAGTGCACAATTTGTTCACTGGCAGAAAAGTTTGCAAGAACAGCTTCCATTTGAGCCCAGCTGCCAGCAACTGATGTTTAATGTTGTTTAGTGTCCAGGCTAAAAGCCTCCAGTACATTCACATATGCTCCCTTTGCCAGACACTCCATCACTGCAAGAACTTTTTAAGGATCCAAGAACCAAGATCCACATTGCAGGATAATTTACCTGCACAAAGAAGCTTTATAGAAAGAAGTATGCATTTCCTAGTATCATTATCTTCATGGTGAAAGTAATATGTCCTATGGCAAGGCAACTGTTATCTCTTCCCAGCTGTTGAAAACTGGTGGAAATCCAATCCATTGTAAAACAGCTTTAAAGCTGACTAACACAACCTGATTTCCTCTCAAGATGTGCTCACTTAATATTTATCTTCCTGGGCTCATCTACAAGACAGCAAGGAGTGCTTGGTATATTCAAGAGTATATCTACCAGGAGTAGCTTGCATACTCTATCTCTCTCTGTATGTATACACATGCTAATTAACATCATCATTAACTTCTTCATAATTTTACCTTTTTTTCTTCTTTTCTGTCTGTTGCCAACATGGGTTGGATAAATCTCATAACATCCTGCTGCATCCCATTGTCAGAAATTCATCAACTGTCTTTGTAGTGAATGTTATGTTTTATGCATTGTGACATTATATGGCTAATGTTTTATGCATTGTGACACTATATGACTAATGTCCTTCATATGACCAACCACTTTGAAATCTGAAATGGGTGCACTTTATTGTGTCACAAGCATAAGTGTAATTGTCTGCAATGAAGTTCAATATTTCCCCCTAACCTGTATAATATTAGTTTCATATTCCATTGGGAGACAACTGTAATAATTAAACACATATCACTTTACTGAAAATCCTACTGGACAAAATGCGTAACAGCTTTTTAAAAACACTGGTTTACAGAGAAATTGAGGCAACACAGGAAAAATAAAAATAATTGTTTTAGCCTAATTTTGGGTTGCTGATTTCAGATACAACACCAGTTTTCACTCATCACCTCCAGACTTTGAGATATACATTATTATGATTTTATGACAATTCCTGCAACCATATATATGACCAACTTTTATTTTGTTTTTCAGATTTTTGTGATACATATGATACATATCTCTACAATGGTTTCAGGGACTTCAAAACACCAAGGAAGCATCAACAAGGCAAATTCATTCTGCTACATGTGTGGGGATTTCACAACAGTTGCACAGTGCCAAACAATTACTCCCCTCCTGAGAACTGCTTACTTTCATTATTTTGACTGTAAAATTGGAGATCAGGACAAATCCTGGGCCCCACACTTTTGTTTTAAACCCTACTACAGTGGACTGACTGCATGGTTTAACGGCAAGAAAGCAGCCTTCAACTTTGCTGTCCCAATGGTCTGGAGAGAGCCATGAAGCCATGCAGATGATTGTTTTTTTTGTCTAACAAATATAACAGGTTTCAATGATTTTTCTAGAAAAAAGATCAAATATCTCAACTTTCCCTCAGCTATGAGACCTGTTCCCCATTCAAATGATCTCCCTGTCCCTATACCCCCAGCAAATAAGGATCTTCCTCCTTCATCAGATGAAGAAATGCCTTCTGAAGACGTCTCTTTATTCAGGAGCAAGTGGCAATGAGCCCCGCTGGATCAAGCAGGAAGACCTGAATGACCTTGCTCATGATTTGTATTTATCTAAGCAGCAGATCTCCTGGCATCCTGGCTTTAGCAATGGAACCTGGTCAAGGCAGATGTAAGGATCACCAGTTTGAGGACACAGAACCAGGACTTTGCCTCTTTCTTCAACATGGAAAACAGGCTCTGCTACTGCACCAGTGTCTCTGGCTTGTTCACCTTCCTTGGTTTCCCACACAATCCATCAGACTGGCATCTTTTCAGAGACTCTTCTAATCGAAGTCTGAAGGCTGTGCTCCTGCGCAATGGGAATAAATACCCCAGCATTCCTATTGCCTACTCAGTCCATCTAAAGGAGTTGTATGACAATATAGAGCTTGTTTTGGAAGCTGTCAAGTACAATCAGTACCTGTGGAGTCTCTGCAGGGACCTCAAGGTCATTGGGCTCCTTATGGGTATGCAAATGGGTTCACAAAGTACTGTTGCTTTCTCTGTCTCTGGGACAGTTGGGCTGTGTCCAAGCACTACAAGTAGATGAACTGGGGATCTAAGAGCACTTTCGTGTCTGGTGAACACAGTGTCCACGAAAATCCTTTGGTGGACATGAACAACGTGCTTCTTCCTCCTCTTCATATCAAGCTTGGTTTAATGAAGAATTTCATGAAGGTTATGGACGAAAATGGCACTACCTTCCAACACTAGTGCACTCTGTACCCAGTTCTAAGTTCTGCTAAGCTCAAGGAGGACGTCTTTGTCAGACCTCAGATCCAAGAGGTACTGAAGGATAAGGAGTTTGAGGAGCTTCTTTCCCTAAAGGAATTGCGAGCATGGGAAGCATTTAAGTCAGTCTGCCATGGCTTCCTTGGTAACACACAGGTACTAGATTACCGAGAGTGTATCAAGAAGTTGTTACGGTCTTATGAGGATATAGGATGCTGAATGTCACTCAAAATTCAGTTTCTTTACTCCCACCTCAATTTCTTCCCTCCAAAGCTCGGAGCAGTGAGCAATGAGCTTGATATTACTAAGATGGAGAGCAACTGCCAAGGTAAGTGGAACCCTAGCATGATGGAGGACTTTTACTGGATGCTCTTGTGTGACATCCTGGAGGCAAAGTATACAAAATTGTCTAGAAAAACTCACTTCTAACAGTCCACTGTCCTATGACTTGTGAGTATTGTATTATCCAAGTAATTTAGTTCCATCAATGTTTTGTATCTATGCTGTTTTTTTTTGTATTTTCTTTTTGTAATATGCTTTTGTAACAGATGACATTAGTCAGACTAATTTTGAATTTATATGCAGTATAATTAAAATGGGATATGTAAAAGCAAAAAAACTAGAGGTGATAGAGTAAAACTGTTCAGAAAATTGAATTCACCATCAAAATTAGTAAGAAACTCCTATTCATATCCTTGCCTCAGAGCAAAAAAAAAAAAATGTTTGTAAACCAGTGAAAAATGTGACATTATTATAGAATCGTAGTACATTTTGTTGGCGATAAAATTATGTCAAATTATTAATCTAAATTTAGTTAGCCCTCTGGAGTTATCCCCCCTTTTCTGTATTACACAAATTACTACTGATCAAAATTCACTTGAAATTTTAGTCGAGCTAATCGACCCTAGTGCTTATTTTCTTTTTTAACCTGATACTTAGTCTATCGGTCTCTTTTGCCGAACCGCTATGTTACGGTGACGTAAACATACCGACATCGGTTGTCAAGCGCTGGTGTAGGAATACACAAACATGAAGGGCTTCATTCAGTTTCCGTCTACAAAATCCACTCACAAGGATTTGGTCGGGCTATAGTGGAAGACACAAGGTGCCACGCAGTAGCAGTGAACCCACGGGGATTTTTCCAATTTTTTCACTACACAAATGATGGGGGGGGGGTAAATTTTTGTTGTTGCCTAAATCCCAGCAAGGGACTACCCATGTGTTACTTCCGCATCATCATTCCATAAATCGTGTTTATGGAGAGTAAAATATTAAAAAAGAAACATCACTACACGTGAAAGTAATAGAGAAACGAAGAAGGTACCAGGTGGTCGTGGGATGTGCTAGGAACAACATCTAAATCTCTTTTAAATCTTCCGCCTGAAAGTATTTTCAAATTTCTTTTTTTCCTATCGAAAAGTCTTCTCCAGTGGCTTCTAAGTGCATAGTGTCAAAGAAACTGGCCAAAATCGTTTGGAAGGCTGTAGGGGTGAAAAATATTTTTTTTCCAAAATCTTTTTTTATAAGAAGCTTTCCCTCACCCCATCATAACACGCGCACAGGGATGACTCGCCAGACAACCAAGGCGCGAGAAACCGACATTGTTTTTTTGCTTTTTTTACCACTGCATCCCCCCCCCCACACACACACACACTACGTGAAGCAACGACACAAGGACCACTATTGACTCGACAGAGTAATCAAATCTGCACGTCAATGCCAAGAAAATTCTTTTCTTCCCAACCCACAAACGGCCAGTATTTTCCTCTGTGACTGCCACAATTTTCTGTTCAGAGAAGAAAAGAAAAAAAAAAAAAAAAGCCACGAAGAATAATGACTCCGCATCTGTCCAAAGTTAAATATTTTCTGCATACTTTAATTTCACTTAGTTGTACTCAGAAAGAACACATACCATGCTTTTGCGCTTTGCTACCAGCCAGCTACGGTCATGTTGAATATAGACATAAGTTTAAATGTCTTAAGTGCATTCAGCGACTTTCTTTTTCCTTCAACATATTCTACTTAGTCAAATGATATAAGCTACATCTGATCAACAACTTGACCCAACCAACTATATTAATCGGTTGTGAAAATACTCGGCGGAGATACCTCCGTTAGCTACGAAACTGGGATCTTTGTAGTTTTCGTCACTGTTTACAATTATCCTTAAAAACTTTTTGATGCACCATATAGATGTAATTTTTGACGCTGGATCCGGATTTGTTATTCTTTTATTCCAGAAAAAATTTGCAAAAGTTTTATAAGTGTTCGAAGTTCGATAATTTTCAGAATGTTCAGCTATTCAGAAAACAGTGCGTTCGCTGCCTCTTCCATCATCAGGGTGTGGGGCATCGGCATGTCAAAACATTTATAGGAATGTGTTAAATAGCTCAACGGGCTGCGTGTCTGAATCACGTCGGGGGGTCACCACTTTAGGAAAGTGGGTTATACATCATTAGATGTACAACTGACTTTCCTATATTAAATTAGGTTGGTTATCAGTTATATAGAAATAGTTTTTATTGTAGCTCAGCGGGCTGCGTGTTGAATCACGTCGGAGGGTCACCAGTTTATAGGAAAGTGGGTTATACATCATTAGATGTACACCTGACTATATTAAACTAGGAATTGAACGGAACGCTGAACTCCAGACTATCAACACAAACAATATTTATTCATGGTGGAAAATATACATCTTTAATCTTGTTTGTTGAGACGTCTTCGGTGTGTGACAACACGGTTGTTGGGACGTTGGTATATTGATGTGAGCTGTCTAGCGTGAGTTCGAAAGATGGAGAGATAGCTAGACACGTCCTTGCTCAATCGCTGGCCAGCAAGAAAGAGACAATCAAGCGGGAAAGCTTGGATGTTGAATTCCACGCATGCGTGAGACTACGCATGCGCACGGCGTTACTACACATTAAACTAGCTACAGTAAGCAAACCAACAGGAGTTACTTGAAATAATAGTCAAAATATTGTTTAAAACAGACATTTATTAGTTTTAAAAATCCAACAAAGAAAGTTTGCAATACACTCTAGGATTTTATAAAATAAATCATCTTTCTCATATCTTCACATAAATTTACAAAGGTAAGAACGGATGGAAAGGTGTGTCCCACACTGGCATTTGCTTCCTACACTCCTTGTGCCCATGCACAGTATCTTTGGTTACTATGGAAACAAAGTGTTAAATACTCGCTTTTGGTTACAATGGACACAGATGTGTAAAATACTCGCTTCTGATTGGCTAAAATACCCAAATTTTGCAAATTTTAAAGGCTAATAACTTTTTAATTATGGATTTATAGGGAAAATGAATTTCATTTTCATAATTAGTATACAAAATTCAGTTCATATACCAAATTTGAAAACAATTGGAACAAAATTGTAAACAGTGACGAAAACCACAAAGATCCCGAGACCAGAATCGACTAAAACTTTAGTTGCACTTGACATCAAAACTTGTTTTTGTATGCAATGATGCAGTTAAACATCCTTTATAGACAACTTATACCGACCCGAAAGGTGTGTTAAGAACGGAACCTCAGTACATGGTTTTGGACATTCAAGGAAGACTGTAGACTGTCAGTGTTGATCGATTTAAGCAGGCTTTGTGTCTAATCTCTTCCTTATCAACAACTTTCTTCCTCTGCTGCACCCACACAAACTATATGCACAAATAACATACTGTCTAACAGAAATACACTCTCACTAGCAGAATTATATGGAGTGGCAGAAGAGTACATTGGCCAGCTAAATTACACCCGCTCGTTTTATTAGACAATGCACAACAAAGACTGTGTTCTCCTTTTCCCAAAAACAGGAAAAGAAATTTTGAAAAATGTTTATAGCAAATGCAAAGTTCAACAGTTTTTCAACCATTTCTCATTGATCAATGTATATATATAATATTCTTTCTGCATTTTGTATTTTGTATTTCTGTTTGTCATTTCTTTTTTATTCTCTGTATGCGTTTCTTTTATATTTTCGTTCTTTTAGTTTTCATTCTAGAGAACTGGAAGGGAGCTACTTGTAGCAGATTCGAAACCGAATCGACAAGTTGCCAAGTTAAAATCACGGTTTAGTAGCAATCTTTACATGTGATCGGCCAAGTTATGGGCCAATCAGAATCGAGACATCACGTGATGTATCTTTCTTGAAGCCTCTAGAATATCTCCTAACAAGGCTTATATGTAGGCACGCTTTGGGCGCCAAATTGTAGCAGGATTTTAAAACAGAAAAGGGTGTGAATAAATTATACAAGGTATTGGCATTCCTTCACTTAAGTTCTTTTGTTCTGATTGTAATGTTTTATTTGTAGCATGTCAGTCACAGATAGTTCCTTCTATAATGAAAACACTTATAAAAACATGATATAAATGAAAATCCTTACAATTTTCAATACAGAAGCTATAGTCCATTTGAACGCTTAGTTCTGCCTTTCAACATTCTGAGTTCATTTCCCACAGAGGTCAGTTTAGCCTTCTTCATTTGATGCAAACCAAGTAGTGACTTTGCTTATTCTTCAGTCATACGCCTCCTCTCTCTTTCATTTAACGCAGGATATTCTTAACCATTATCACTTTCTTCTCTCCATCATCTTAGCCTAAATTTGTCAAGATTGCCACTGCATCAAATCCGTTCATGACCACAGCTTCATGTGTAGTTTCTAGTAGCCTAATTAGCTGACCTCAAAGTGAATATAGTCTCACTTTGTGACGTGTACAGTTCCATTTCAGCTGGTTTATGTCTCCGAGAACGTTGCAGATCCTGCTATGTTTCCGCTTTAATTGCGCTGTTCTGTCTCCCCATAATGTTGTTGAGCATTATCTTTCCCGAGCATATTGTATTGCTCTTAGTTTGCAATACAAAACTTGTTCCTTAGATTCTAGGTCTTTGAATCGTAAGTGACTGTTGGTTGTAAGCATTCGGAGCAAGCTTAGCCGAAAGTCTGTCACCTTAGTTTTAAGTGTGGGCTTAGAGATATGTGTAAATGATGTAAAAGAGGCCAAGGCCAAAACCCTAACTGAACCTCCATTCAACCCGGGCCACAGTAGCATCGTATGATACCAAACCTCCCAAATGAACTATACAAGTCAAAGATAATAATTCCCCCAAACTGTCGACCACATGTCGATGTAAGGCATTCGATTTATATTTTCAAAATTCCATGTCGCATCCCCAGCAGAGTTTAGACTATTTTATTATTTTATTTCCTTTACACCTACAATAAGAATATATTAATAAATTAATTTTATGTACGTGTCACTCTTTCTTTTCTAGCTTTTCCCTTCTTCTCTTGACCTTTCTTTTCTGACATTTCGGAAATGTTTGTTCCAGAAATGTTCATTCAGACAGATAAATATTCTGTAATGATGTCATGTAACGTGTTTTTTTTAATATTGGCATATCATATAGATAGATATGAATTATTTAAAGAGAAAGAAGTTGGAGCTTTATTCTTTTGTAATGTTTCTATAATGGCGTAACAATAGTCACATTAAAAAACAACCTTATTTGTTTCATATTTCATATCTTCAATGTTTCAGTTGACTCAAGAATTGGAATTATATAGACTGCGAGATTGTCTATTAAATTTAAGCATTATGGTAGACGGAGAAGTGAGTCTACAATCACCAAACAGACCCAATAGGAGGATATTCAGCGCTATAGGCCTTCATTGTGCGTCCTCACCGCACTTTTGCTAGCCCTATATTGTACGCCTCATTCACAATTTTTCTACACATTCCTCTAGCTATCACTCTGTACCCAAGCTGAAATATGCAGGTGAAAATCACAATTAACTTGAGCACAACGAATTTATTGTATTATTATGCATATTATCGAGTGAAATTTATTGCCAGTATTTCGCTGTATGATTATGTCTGTGAGCTATCTTAGATGACGTATTTCTTTCATTTCTCTTGGTCTTGCATTTAAATCAAGATGTACTCCGGTGCTATGAAGAAGTTCGCAAAACGGTTAAAAACTGTGACATAGCTTTGGCTTCATAGAGTACTGGATTTCACAAATGGTGATTGTTATGCCTCTAAATGAAATTTGACAGGTATATTTACTTCGATGCTATTCTGACAGTAATAATATACAATGAAACATTTTGGCATTATCAGATGACATGATTAATTTAGTATAGTAGTCAGGCACTTTTCTCGAATTTATATTTATCCACTTATATAAATTACTATTCTGGAACCGTTTAGTCCCGCCTTCGTTTAACGCAGCCTTCCTGTCAGCTGTTGCTCTCTGAAGCACATTTCAATAATTATTTTTTTCGAATCACAAAACAGCACCTATTTAATTTCTCCTCAATATTCTTTTCTACTCGAGGCACAAGGCCCAAAATTTGGGGGGTAGGCGGCAGTCGATTAGATCGACCCCAGTACGCAACTGGTACTTAATTTATCGACCCCGAAAGGAGGAAAGGCAAAGTCGATCTCGGCGGAATTTGAACTCAGAACGTAAACACAGACGAAATACCGGTAAGCATTTCGTCCGGCGTGCTAACGTTTCTGCCAGCTCGCCGCCTTAAATTTCTCCTCAATATTGGATAATATGAGGGCATGCATGGTTCTAGCCACAACAAAACTGATGGGACCCAACTTGAACAAAATTACTATCCTTCGATTGTAAGGCCTGCATGCTATATTACATAATTCATTAATTCTTATAGACTGTGGCATGTGATGTAATTTTCCTTAAATTTCTCTAATATCTAATTTATAACTATTGAGAATAATGCAAACAGAGCAGTTGTAAGCCTTTTTGCTGCCCGCCCATGGTTTTATATTACAATCTAATTAAATCAACAAATATCTTGACAAGTTCAGTGCAATGAGTAAACCACGATTATTCTAAACAACCATTGTAAACATAGGACTCTGCCATGTGTCTTTAGGCTCTATTACACAAGTGAAAAAAGTGAAGACTACATGAGCCACGTAAACCAATTCATTATGTGAAAAGAAATAATGTCTGGTTACACAATAGCATATAATGAAGATGGGTAATAAGGAAGATATGGAAATGATATACGACTTGAGATGAAATGAACTGGTAAGCGACGATTTAGTCTCCATTAAAAAATACAACGATTGCCATGCATGAAATAAAATAATATAACAGGTTACAACAAAGATGTGTGAGAGACTTCGTAGTTAGGTCGGACTGTTGATCATGTAGACAAAGTTGACGTACTGTTTGGTGGTCTGTAGAGGCAGCTGTTGGTCGTGTAGTGTTCGTACAGCAACGATGTAGGTACGCGTCTGGTGGAGAAGATGAAAGTGGAGACTGGCTGGTATCAGATACACCGTTGCCGGATGCAAGTTGTGAGTGGTTAATGGCGTGGGCCAAAGACCTAGAGCAGTCGAGAACTGTCGTTCTTGTAGAGATCAGTAGGATTCCCAGAGCTGGTGATTAATTTCCCGCGTAAGGAAAAACGAACTATTGCGCCAACATGATTGGACATACTAGGGAATTTTCGGCCCATAACACAGAGTTTAAGATTTTGGCCAAGGTGTTAGCGAAATGGCTGGCGCTTGTCGTTGGTAGTCTAGTAGGGGAGGCACAAACGTGCGCAATCCCGAATAGGTCTATCCACGACAACCTCCACCGTATGCGATACATCATAGAGAGGGCTGGGACTAAAGGTGGCTTCGGTTGGACACTGATCAATTTGGATCAATCAAAAGCATTCGATGGTTCGACGATTGCTACCTGAAAGCCGTCCTCAAAGCGGCTGGTTTTGGACCCATTTTAGGGCCTGGATCGTTGCAATGTACAGTGGAACCTGCTTGGTGGTCAAAGTAAATGACCATCTATCAGAACCGTTTAGCATCACAAGCTCGGTCCTTCACGACTGTCTGCTGTCACTTTTTCTGTACGTGCTGGCTCTCGAGCCACTGCTGCAGAAGTTGGAACAATTGAGGGGCATCCTTTTCGAACTGGGACTCGGAAGAGCAGTGTCTGCATACGCGAACGATGTCACCGTCATGGTGTTGGACACCTCCGAAGTGGAGACGGTCGGCTCTATTCTAAAAGAATATGAGTCGGCTGCAGGGCTAAAATCAATGTCGAGAAGTCGGTAGGCTTGTGACTGGGCACCTGGAGAGGCAAGTTGATGCCGTCAGATGGTATCGTCGGACGCTGAACTGACGGACCATTTGAACTGCTCGGGGTTTGGTTTGGTTCCGACCTCCAGGTGGATAAGAACTGGGACGAGGTGACGAACAGGATGGCGCTACCGGTTCGAGATAAATTCTACAGGCACGGATGTGCTGTCAGACGGGCTTGTCCGAGGTGCGTGCTGAGCGATGAAACTGCTCTGCATGCACTCGTTCAGTGTCCGGTAATTACTGACTAGTGGAAGTTATGTTGAACAGCAGCTGACTAGTGGTTGAACGGATCCGTCTGTCGTCCGGCTCCATAGAGATGATTGTCCCGCCGCCTCCTTTACTTGAGCAGGCAAGGCAATTTTTCTTTGCCTTGTTGCTGTGCCAAAAGAGGTTGTTTGGTGGATGAGGCTGAAAGGAATGAGGACAGAGACATTCCTCTTTGGTAAAGCCTTAATCGACTTTTTCAAGTTTCACTTGAAAAAGAAAGTGAGGGTGGAGAGGGAGGTTCTGTCCTCGAGTGAATTTATCAAAAGGTGGGTGAAAGCTGCGAATATGGCAAGAGTGGCAAGAGTCGGACGAAAAGAGTTGGAAAAGGTATTTGTCCGTGGTGTTCAGAATGATCTTGGATGGCGGGGTTTTTCGATCATCTCTAGTGGTCCTTCTATGTCAGGAGCCCCCTCCCCATATCACATTTTTTTTCCTTATTGCTGTATACTATATATACTTCACTTCTTTTTAATGTATACTGTGTATACTTCCTTTTTTCATATATATATATCATCCCATTATGTGTAAATCCTCACACTTTATGTCTGTCTTTGTATTGTCCCCCTCATCCTTTGCCTTGGTGGCAAATACAAGAAATCAGAAACCCGAGTTGTGTGTATCACCTAAAGCTAGAAATGGGAGCGATGACCTCCCTCGCAAATACTAATCAGACACAGACTGTGCCGTTGACCAGCTGGAGGAGATGTCTTCCTGGGGCTAAAAACAACGGTAACACCGTCCTCTATAGGATCGCTACGTTCAATTGGCAAATATATTTTACGATGATTATTTTTATTATTATTATTATTATTATTATTATTATTATTATTATTATTATTATTATTATTATTATTATTATTATTATTATTATATATATATATATATATATATATATATATATATATATATATATATATTTCGTTTTTGGATTTGGTTTGCAAGATTTTTTATGTGATTTCGTGTGTTGAAGCATATTCTGTTGTGTCTGGGGAGAGTCATTTTTTTATTGTGCCTTAAAATTTAACACACTCACTGTTAAAATTTCCACTTATTTTTCTTTTTATTTTCCTAAAATTTTCGTTGCGTCTTGCAACCTTATCAATAGTCTTGACTGTCCGTTATTTACGCTGTGTTCTGTTTTTGCTTTTGTTTGTTTTTGCGCATGTGTGTGTCTCAGTGTGTGTGTGTGTATGCATGTATGTGTGCATGTGTGTGTATGTATGTCTGTGTGTGTGCATATATATATATGTATATATGTGTGTGTATGTATATATGTATGTATGTGTGTGTGCGTGTTTGCATGTATGTATGTATGTATGTATTCAGCATATTCCTGTGTTTGTATGTTTTTTATGTATGTCTGTGCATGTGTGTATATGTATGTATGTACCTCTGTCTCCTTGTGTGTGCATGTCTGAGTTTGTGTGTGTGCGTGTGTGTGTGTGTGTGTTTTGCTGCTATGTACCATGTTTGTATGTATGGATGCACATCTCCATATGTGTGGACAAGTGTGTGTGTATATGTGGTCATGTGTTTCAGTCTCTATTTGCGTATGTGGTTGTCTGTTCATATACCCTATGTACCTACCCGTCTGTATGTAGACCTGTTGGTTTACATATACATACATGTGCATGCACACACACACACACACACACCCACACCCACACCCACACACACAGACATACATACATCTATCTGCATAAAATCCCATCAACTATTCTACTTTACCTGTTTAAAATGTGGGTATGGGGTATGATATCTATGTATATTTCCTATTTAGTATTGGGGAAGTTTTATTTATAAGGACGTACTCCCGTATTTGTCTTAGAGTTGGGTCTTGTGGGTGCTTGGATAAGATGCGGATGTCAAGTTGACCCAAGTTGCCTCCATGCTGGTCTTTGGCATGTTGGTAGAGTATGGAGGACTGTTTTTTGTCGTCATATTGTTTCATAAGTTCGTTTAGTCGTTCCGCAATGCTCCTAGATGTTTCACCTTGTATGTCATATTCAGGTCTTTACAAGCACCTTCCATGCATGTTATGCTCTAAACTACATTTCTATTTCTGCAGTTAATGCCAGGGCTAATCCTACATACCATGCAGTTATCATTGGTACATATAGTATTCTCAAAGGGGTACGTCCTACATAGTTGTGATCTGATGGAGTTCCCTGGCTTTTCAACAATCTTAATGTTGAGTTTGGACTCCTTCAGAGCTTTTCTAAACCTACGCGCTAGTTCTCCATGGGCTGTGGCCTCTACAAACATCACTCCTTGATATCTATCGGTTTTATACCACGTGTTCGCCTTGTTGGCTTTGTCACAAATTCTTTGTATCCTATTCCATTCTTTGTTTCTATATCTAGGGCAGGTACCACTAGTATCATTACGTATAATATTATCTAACCTCTTTCTAGCTCCCCTGTATACTGGAACCCTATCTTTCTGATCATATCCAGAGAACTGCATGCGGTGCATGAAGTTCTGTATATGTTTTTTTCGTTTCATAGGGTTCGCATAGTGGGGAGATGTTGTTCATTATCCTAACTAAGTCTGCTATCAGTATGTTAATTTTCATGCTATGTGACAAAGCTGAGTTCTTGTAAACAACATATTTTGAAGCTATGGCTTTCATATAATATGAGTGGAGGAGCTGCACTCTATTGTTCACAGTCTCTAACCAAAGTTCAGTATCAAGTACCGGGGCCTATTGTTGGGGTGTTTAGTCAGGTAATCTATAGTTACCTTGATACTTTGGTGGATGGAGTTAGCTATTTGCTGGATGCTCTCCATTACGTTCCTTTCTGTTTCTACACGACCGTCACTAGAGTTGGTCCTAACTATGATATTAATGTCATCTACATATCTGCTGTAAAGTAGAAGAATTGTGGACTGTTCTGCTAACATATGTTTAAGTTTTCTGTCCCACCAGGTCATGAAGAGGCCGGCCACATCTCCAGCTACACCAACGCCGATGGCTGCACCTTGAACCTGCATGTATAATTTTTTGTTGAACTTTACTATGTGGTTCTTCAAGGTGGTTTTTATACTGGCCCCTATTGCGTGAGCAATCATTTCCTTCACCTGATTGTTGTTCTCAGGGTTTTGGGTGGGTGCAGTCCAGTCACTCCAGCATTCAGTGGTGCTTTTTTTCACTGCTGAATTGATGGTGGATGGTCTTCCCCTCTGTAACCTGGTGGGGCAGAATCTACTGAGGTCATGGTCATCCAAATAGTTACTGTCGTAGCTTAGCCTGAGGAGGAGGCCCAGTTCCCTCGTGTTGACCTTGCGGAACTCCACTTCACTCTCACAGATCACCTGAATGATTATCTCCACAGCAAAATCTATGTCTATAGATGGGTAGAGTGAAATCACATCCATACTACCCACTACACAACCTGTGAGGTCGTTGGAGTGGTTGCAAGTACTGATTTTACTGAGGAGATCTTTCGTGCTCACACAGACATATGGAGACATCTCTATGAGAAGTCGTAATACCCGCAATTTCTGATCTCATACATAAATTAGAAACATTTATTGTAAAGAGTGGAGGATTGACAGTCATTACAGCGCAGGCAAAAAAACAAAAACAAACAAAAGCAACAAAAGAAAAAACGAACTTCGAGATATTTAGTTACGGCTTTTAGCATTCTAAGCTGAAATATCGCCGAGGTCAACTTTATCTTTCTTCCTTCCAGCAATGTTAAAATAAAGTATCAGCTATGTACTGGGATCGATTGAATCGATTAATCCTCTTCCTCAAATTTATGGCCTTATGCCTATTTTTGAAACAGTCTTTATTATTACTGTTAAGTATTTTGGGTTTCAATAATGCTAATCATGAAATATATAGGAGTAGTTCATTGTTCAAATTTTTAAAACTGATGAGACTAAATAACAGTTATTAGATGTGATGAAAACAATATATTTCTATCACACGTGCCAAGATAAATCTATTGAATATGTATAGCAAATTTTGAGTGAAAAGGAAATTATAAGTTGTCACTTTGAAATAAACAATTGTCAGCGAGGAAAGATGACTGATCCATTTCTAATAACATATGTATTTCTGCATATTTATCTTGGGTCAGGTAAAGTTATTTAAATATCCAGTACAATACAAGTTTGTAAGCATTTCTTTTCTGCACGCCGCAGAAAATGAAGACGAGTGCTTTACTTGTGGCTTTTGGTAAGTGATTTCTTTAACATAACCTTAAAGGGATTTTCTTTAATTTTAATCTTTCTTTAATTTCAATCTTTCTGGCGATTTTCCAATCGTTGTTTCACATTATTTTATTTTAATTTGAAAACAAAAAAACGTCAGTTAATTTACGAGCATATTGTGATATGAAGCGAGAAACTGATCTCTCTCTTCACCCCTTCTTTCCCTCTTTCTTTCTCTCCCTCTTTCTTTCTCTCCCTCTCTCTTTCTCTCCCTCTTCCTCCTCTTTCTCCCTCTTTCTCCCCTTGTCTCTCTAACTTTCTTATTTTAAAAACACGACTATGTTCAAGTTCGATTTTTTATTAAGAATTTTTCATATTTATTAGTCCTATGTGCTTAGTTTGGAAAACAACGTTTAAGAAACACATTAGGTTGACGTTTCGAGATAGTTGCGATCACATTCTCAAATTAAATTATTGTAATGAACGCTATGAATGCCATCCACACGATTACAACTGTTTAATCATATATGTACTAGCTACATGGATTCATTATTTTCGATAAATTGTTTTAAAAGATGCTGAAACACCTCATTTAATCCATAAATGCGGATTCTCTTGAAATTGTTGTGTATAAGTAGTTCAGAAGATTGCCTAAGCTGAGCTTCATACAAGTGTGCAACAAACATAGAACCGGAAATAAAAACTATTTTTGTCGGAGAAACTGCCTTTTCAAAAGAAATACTACCCTAGCCGATTCAATTGCTCTAAATGAAATATTTTTCTTATCAGTTATTTTTTCCAGTGTCTATTGTAGTA
This sequence comes from Octopus bimaculoides, assembly GCF_046866305.1. Lineage (NCBI taxonomy): Eukaryota > Metazoa > Mollusca > Cephalopoda > Octopoda > Octopodidae > Octopus > Octopus bimaculoides. Next base: position 116,301,033 of record NC_142928.1, on the reverse strand, counting down.
CTTCAGGATATATTATAATTCTACGTTTTTCTGCCAGGAATTATAAAGAAGAAAATTCTACTGTTTCCAACCCTGGAAAAAGCAGTGTACAACTTGTACACTGAAAAAAAAAAACAAAGTGATTCCAGGGTAATTCTATCAACTCTGATAACTTGTCCTTCCGCGTTCTTTCTGATCATTGCAAAGGAAAGGTAATTAGGAAAGTGAAGTCGTTTAAATTTTAAAAAAAACAAACAAACATGCTTTTCGAGATCATTCTTAGAATGAAAGCATCGTTTTTGACTCCCAAAATTGTTGTCTCTCTGATGTGCGAAAGAGAAAGACCCAATGCACGTATATATCTAAAAATGTGCGATGATTTATTCAAAACTAGCCGACATGTTTAGATTCCGGATGGCTTCAACGAACTTAGTCCCACTGTCCTATAAATAGGACACTAAATGAAAACATTAAATAAGCTATATCACATTGTCTCAGTGTCCTATAAATAGAACACCGAGTATTTCCATTTCTACTTAAAGTAAAGGAGTTTTAATAATTAATTTTTTTCATTTTAACCTATTTTCAATCATCTGTAAAAATTTAAAAGTAATATTCAGAAATTTAAGTACTCTGGGACTTAATGGGTTAAAATATCTGTTGGCTCATTCCTCAATTCAGAGGGATTTACGAAGAAATCCAAAGATTTATGCGAATCAATTCTCCTGCAAAAAGATCCAAAGACGTAAAATTCATCTTATTTTCTATTTTCTTGAATCCAGTTATGATTATTAATAATTAAAGTATTGGATTTCTTAAAACTCCTACACTTACATAGGCGCACACACACACACACACACACATACACACACACACATACACACACACACACACACACACACACACACACACACACACACACACACACACACACACACACAAGATGCCTTTGCATGAAAATAAACACAGAATACAGTTGTTCGTAATTGCTTTTTCCCTCGCTACCACTTATATATATATAAGCTCTCCCCACCCTCTCTCTCTCACTCTCTTTGCCTTCTTCATTACAGAAACACTAAGTATACACTCTGCACTATTAGATCTAAATTTTGCTTTCAATCATCAGAGTCCTGTAGCTTATGACCTTCTCCTTAAAGCGATGTATCCCTATGCAAAAGTTTTGCAACCTAGATATAAAATTATGCAACTGAGAGCATTCATTATTATTAGTATTGTGTTAACAAAACTTGATCTTTTTATTCGCTTTAGTCAGAGAATTTGTATCAGGTCTGTTAATTCTTCTCATCACATTGCTTCACTTTGCTAAGGTCTTATACACAAAATATAGACCTTTGTCTATTAAATACAGAGCAATTTAAAGTTTCTGGTGTCAACCAAATTATAAAAAGAGTAATATACACACACACGCGCGCGCACACGCACACACACACACACACACACACACACACACACACACACACACACACACACACACACACACACACGTACACATACTAGCTTATGGGTTAATTGTTTATTCTTAAGGATAAACAGTAACGGTATGTACTTTAACAACCCTGCCTGTCTAGGTACAAACTGGCATTTCTATGCTGTGTTAGTTTCTCACTCTTAGAAGCAGTAACATTGTAAAACAGACAATTATTTCATTGACTTGTATTAACTTCACCTCCTTCTGTGAGTAACTATGCCCTGTCTCATCCATGGAAGATATGTCTTTCATTAGAATTTAGGAGCCGGTTGAGTGGAATTCAGAGTTCTGCGAATGGATTTTACTTCTTTCTGTTCTTCTGAGTCTGTAAATTAATTCATACAGTGTTCCTAGCGCCGTTGATATATTTGGAATCATTTCCAAGGCTATACTCACGTAAATTTATTTATTCAAAGAGTATTATGCTTTCCCTTCTTAATAAAGAATATGCCCAGTGTCTAGTCTAAGAATGAATGTTTTTATTAAACTTTATTAAACTCATTACATGTAATCTTATATTTCAGTGTTCTTCATATCTGTGAGGTCAGGCTCGGCTCGTAAGTATAACTGTTTCCAGATTACTTAAACATGAGTGCATCGTTTAGTGATCGCTAACCGACCGTATAATAAAATAAGATGGAATAGAAAGAGTCGTTTATTTATTTATTTATTTATTATTATGTTGTTTTTTTTCTTTCTTTCTTTAAATTTTCTTCCATTTCTCGCCGAGTGTTTTCTGTACACATAGGGCAGAGAAGCTCATTGTATGAATTCCTAGTTTACACACGCAAATTCACAGGTAAAATATCTATGTAAAAACAAAAATAATAAATTCATGAATGGATGTTGTTTTCACGGCGATAATGCTCTTCTCAGTACATGAGTCGTTCCAGTTAACACGATTTTTGGCACTTCCTGTAGGGATGGTAAGCCTGACATTTTACAGACGGCTTCCAGGTAGCGATGGTCGCCTCTATCATTAAGGAAACGCTGGAGATGTCGCAACCTCAGTGCATGCCTGTACATCATTAGTCACAGAATACTCAGTCCACCACTCAGCGGCTGCTGACAACAGATGGACTCTCTGACGAGTAGAACATGCCTCTTTCACAGAAAGCAGGAGAGCGAACACTCCAGCTTGATCAACCACAAAGCAAAGTAAGGGACGACGGTTGGCGGTAGTAGATGACAGAAGCGATGTACGTATTTGCTATTTCCGCCTGATTCTTTAGGGACAACTTCGTCTTTGCTCATTTCTGGGTGAAACTGACCATCCTGCTTGTCATCTCTCCTTGTTCTGGTCCACCTGGAAGTCCGGACAAAACCAGTCCCCAAGCAATTTAACCGGTCCTTCTGTCAAGCTCCATCCGATGCTATCGGTCGACATGGACTTGCTTCTCTAGGTTCCGAGTTGCAGATATATCGACTTCTCCTAGTTAATCTTTGTTCACTGTCACCGCTCCGTACTCTCTTAGAGCAGTGCTGATCACCTCGATTTCGGAGACGTCCGACACTATTATGGTGACGTCGTCCGCATAAACCGACTCGAACCTTCCACATCCTAGTTCATGCGGGATGCTCCTTGAAATATTCAGTCTCGTAGCAATAGCTCGAGACCCAGCACATACAGGAGTGAGAGTAGGGCGATCTTGGATGGTGAGGTTTTTCGGTCATCCCCAGTGGTCCTCCTGTGTCAGGAGGCCCCTCCCACCATATCACAATTGTTTTTCCTTATTGCTTATATTATGTATACTACATTTCTTTTAATGTATGCTGTGTATAGTTCTTTCTTCTTTTTTCATCACTCTTTATATGTAAACCTCCACACTTATTATTATTATTATTATTATTATTATAATTATTATTATAATTATTATTATTATTATTATTATTATTATTATTATTATTACATTTTATTATTATTATTATTATTATTATTATTATTATTATTATTATTATTATTATTATTATTATTATTATTATTAGTAGTAGTAGTAGTAGTAGTAGTAGTTCATATAAAGGACTGAAGTAACTCAGCAGAAATATAATAGATAGATAGAAGAGTTCTTTACTTTTGTAAAAGTAAAGAACTCTTCTATCTATCTATCTATCTATCTATCTATTATTATTATTATTACATTTTCTTCTTCTTCTTCTTCTTCTTCTTATTATTATTATTATTACATTTTATTATTATTATTATTATTATTATTATTATTATTATTATTATTATTATTATTATTACTATTGAGTGAGAGAGCAGCGCATGGCATCAAAGTGATACTGGGGTACAAATATACAAAGCTCAATATACCCAGCATTACTACCCGTCTGATAAGGGTACACCAGGCACATACATCACAACCATATGTATGCGACATGGTGCAGGTGGGGCTCACTTAGAATTTTCTTCAGGTTGAGTAGCCCATCCCACTCAAAAGGTTTCAGAATAAGGTTTGTTTTAAGGATGATAAACAAAACACCCATGTTTCCAGAGGTGAATTACTCAAACCCCAAAAGAATTCCTCTCAACACATGGCTTGCTCGTGATCAGAGTTGCACATATAGTCAGCCACCAAGGGACATGCTTAACTAGTTAAGGTCAAACAAGTGACAAGCAAATCTGTGGTATTGAGTAGAATATTTGCTGTAGCCCACCTTTTATACCAAGACAAAGCAATGTAGATGATAACACTTCCAATCAGTTAAGATCAAAAGCCATGAGAGCCATTGCCTGGTACTGCATCAGGGAAATTCTTCTTCTTCTTCTTCTTCTTCTTCTTCTTCTTCTTCTTCTTCTTCTTCTTCTTCTTCTTCTTCTTCTTCTTCTTCTTCTTCTTCTTCTTCTTCTTCTTCTTCTTCTTCTTCTTCTTCTTATTATTATTATTATTATTATTATTATTATTATTATTATTATTATTAATTATTATTCGTCTGTCCTTACGTTCTGAGTTCAAATGCCGCCGAGGTCGACTTTGTCTTTCATCCTTTTGGAGTTGATAAATTAAGTACCAGTGAAACACTAGGATCAATGTAATCGACTAGTCCCCTCCTCCAAAATTTCAGGCCTTGTGCCTATAGTAGAGCAGATTATTATTATTATTATTATTATTATTATTATTATTATTATTATTATTATTATTATTCAGTAGTATTAATTTAATCTCTTGCTTTTATTGCACTACCGAGCGTAGCTCCATGTGCCTTGGGTAAGTGTTGTGGTTTATTATAGTGCTCTTCTTTTCACTGTATTGAAGGTGTTTTACGTAGGATGTGTGCGGTGCCTAGTTAGTGCTATCTTCTGTATGTTATATATACTTGTAAGTCCTGGTGTATTTATTATGCATTTGTCTGAATGTTTTTTTTTAACCATACCTAATGCGCCTACTATGATAGGAATTGTTTCTGTTCTTAGGCTCTACATTCGAGTTACCTCTATTTCCAGATCTTTGTATTTTGAAAGTTACTCCGTTTCTTCTAGAAAAACGTTGTCATCTGTTGGTACTGATACATCAATGAGAAAACATTTTTTCTTAGTAATCTCTGACAACTATATCCGGCCTATTGGCCTTAATTTCTCTATCTGTCTGTATTGGCATATCCCAGAGTGTGGATACTTTCTCATTTCCTATGCCCTTTTCTGGCGTATGCCTATACCATCTTTTTTCTGTTGTCATTCCATAGTATTATTATTGTTGTTGTTGTTGTTGTTGTTGTTGTTGTTGTTGTTGTTGTTGTTGTTGTTATTATTATTATTATTTCTCTTTATCACAAGTTTTGTTGGAGCTCCTGAAGCCTTACATGCTTAGTGGGCTTGCTACCTGCACCCTGTCGTGTCTGTGAATATATTCCCTCTTAGTCAGGACTGGGTAACCAGAGCCAATATGATTTATTGTTTCTTCTTCATCACCACATATTCTGCAGTTACTATTATTATTATTATTATTATTGAGTGAGAGAGCAGTGCATGCCATCAAAGTGACACTGGGGTAAAATATACGAAGCCCATTATACTCATCATGACTACCCGTCTGATAAGGGTACACCAGGCACATGCATCACAACCATATGTACGCGACATGGTGATCTCATATCAAGATAAACAGCGCATGACCTTGCAGATGGGGCCCAGTTAGAATTTTCTTCAGGTCGAGTAGCCCATCCCGCTCAAAAGGTCCCTGAATAAGGTTTGTTTAAGGATGTTGAGCAAAACACCCATGTTTCCAAAGGTGAATTATTCAAACCCCAAAGAACTCCTCTCAACACATGGCTATGATGCTCCCCCACTACTTCTGCTCAGGATCAGAGCTGCACATATCGTCAGCCACCAAGGGACATGCTCAACTGGTTAAGGTCAAACAACTGACAAGCAAATCTGTGGTATTAAGCAGAATATTTGCTGTAGCCCATCTTTTTATACCAAGACAAAACAATGTACATGATAACACTTCCAATCAGTTAAGATCAGAAGCCATGAGAGCCACTGCCTGGTACTGCATCCGTATTATTATTATTATTATTATTATTATTATTATTATTATTATTATTATTATTATTATTATTATTATTATTATTATTATTTGCCAAGCTCGCAGAATCGTTGACACGCCGGACAAAGTGCTCAGCGGCGTTTGTTCCGACTTTACATTCTGAGTTCAACTTCCACCAAATGCGATTACCATTCCCCCGCCCTGTATCACTTTGAAAAGCAGTAACAGGTCCTTCGAAGTGAAACGAACGGAGATGGAGTTTTGATCTGGGACTACAGTGGAGATCCTCCTGCAGATGTAACCGAAGGAGGTGGAAAATATATGGAGATGCGCGTTGTGGTTGAGGACAAAAAGCCAAGATACCACCAGAGTGGTTCGGAGGACAGATTGAGAGCTTTCTGTTCTCAATAAAATGCAGGAAAGAGATGTTCTCCACTACAGTCGACAGCACAGCGCCAACAGAGTACAAGAGCACCAGCATAGAAGGGAACAAGAACAACTGTAGCAACATCAACACCAAGGCTCGTAGAAACAGCAAGATCAACAATAGCCAGAAGGACACCCACAGCAACAGAACCAAAACCCACCACTCAGGAAAATATCCAAGATAATTCCCTCCCTATGGCTCTCTCTCTAGCTCCTCTTTTTAAGTATACATACATGGACACACATGCAAATTTACCTTCTCCTGCATAGAATCTTTCCGACGTGAAAATATCTTGGAAGGTGGAGGACTAGCTAAGCAAATAAAAGAAAAGAAAAAGATAATATAAAATTTTAAAAAGTTACAACAGCTCTGAACGAATCACTCAATCACAATAGTATCACCGAAACCACACACACACAAAACCGACAAATCCATAGTACCACCGCCGTCGCCACCACCACTACTCACCTTAGCAAAACGAAAACACAAACGCAAGGACGAAATGACGCTAAGTGTGCTAACGATTCTGCCAGCTCATCGCCCTATGCGCTTCAATAATTTTTATTGCTAACATTTTTAATCAACAAAAAGTTGCAGGTTTCTAAGTAGCTGACCTTATATATTTTCCTACACAGTGGTTATTGAAGAGATGTTCACATCCGCAGAACATCTGAGTGTACATAGTCTTTCTGCTTAGTCACAGTAATTTAGAAACAATAACATGAAAACATGAAATATTAAATATTAAAGTTTTAAATAATGTGTTTCATCCATTTTATTTCTGCAGAATATGAGTCAAATGAGGAGATGCCTGAAGCCGAGCTGATGCGGGATATGAAACAGGAGATGGAAGGTATGAATTACACACACACACGCACGCACACACACACACACATGAACATATAAAAATATTAGAGAAAGAAAATAGATATATATTAACGACAGAGGCAGTATTAATATTGAGAGGTAATATTCATCCCAACTTACACGCGGACGTTCTTTATCAAGCTCACTGGCTAATCGCAACACCAGTGCCTGTTCTAGCTCTTATTTTATATATCGCTGGTGAGGAGATGATTCACTGCTATTTCTAGCGGCCAAGCCTCCATCATTGACAAGTCCAAAGAAGGTCAAAATCACATGATCTGGTAGTCTCTGCTGGAGGTGTGTGTGTAAGGGGGGGATTTACCTTCCCGCCAGCGATATTAACAAGAGTGCATTTTGCACCAAAAGCCAATATGAGAGTTTTTCTCGTGGTAACTACCGCAGTATAGTTTGTTCTAACAGAATATCTACATTTAAGTGAGGATAAAAAGGAAATAGAATTCACTATCTTCTATATTTTATTCATTCACTACGATCGTTTCGACCCATCATGCTCCGGTACTTTGCAGATGGAGATGTTGTACAAAGAGTCGTGGTGCAGCGTAGGCGCAGAGGTGCCTCTTCAGGTAACTTCTCATAAAGTACCTCGTTTTGATTTGCCCTTTCGTTTATTTCTATAACAATACGTTTTGTTAATTGTAGAGAACTATGCGTCTCCATAGATAAGATACGATGAAGAATTCTTTTCATATAAGCAATAGAAAAAGAAGAGTACAAGGCATCAGAAATAAAATAAAAGAAACAAGTAAAATGTGATACACCGATGACAAAACACCATTAAATAAAACCATAAAATATACATGCGATCAGAATAGAACAAAACAAACAATCGGAAATTTAAATTGACCTTAACATTTCAGCAAAAATTAATCTTGCTAGCTATTGATAGTCACATTAATTAATTAATTAATTGTTCATGTTATATAGTGAAAATGTGTACTTAGGTCTATGGTTACATCTTATTAATCTTTCGGAGTATTCGTTGATTAAGTTCTCTTCATTCAACAAAATGCATAAGGATTTCTCTGAACATAAATAGCAATTTCTAGAAAAGGGTTCATACGGGTATGCATTATTTGTTATGGACCAAATAATACTATATTTTATTCCATTGTCTTTTAGTTTTTATATTAGGTCCGCCAGTGAGGCAGAATGCTCCTTATCAATTCTGTTGAAACTGACAACATTATCGTATATATCTCTGTATCTAGCAATCTTTAGTACACATCTGTAGATATATTTAAGCGTACACGTGTATAAACATACATATCTCCAGCAACCAAGAGATTACCTATGTACATACATACATACATACATACATACATACATACATACATACACACATGCATACATACATATATACATACGTACATATATATGCATGTGTATATATACATATATACATGCATACAAGCATATATACATACATATATACATACATACATATATATACATGTGTATATATACATACATACACACACATACACATATATAGCCAATTCAAAAAACAAAGAAGAAGAAGAAGAAGAAGAAACAAACGTGCGGTCGTAGCACAAGTAATGTATTAATAAGACGCTCGGAGAAAGAAGAGAGTTGTTGTTTTACGTTTCGAGTATAGCTCTTCGTCGGAAACAGAATAAACAGGAAAGTCCAAAGGGAAAGAAGGACCGGAAGTAGAAAGAGGAGAAGTGACTGGAAGTAGAAGGCGGAGAAAAAGTGCTTTCTGGGACAGGAGAGTGTGAAGATGGTCGGTATGTATATGTGTGTATGTATGCTAGCGCGTGTGTGTGCAACAGTAACTGCATGTGTGTGTATGTCTGTGTGCGTGGTAGCGTGTGTGCATGTGGTGGTAACTGTGTGTATGAGTATGATAGCGTGTGTGTGTGGTAGGATCTGTGTGTGTGTGTGTGCGCGCGCGCGTTTGTGCGTGTGTTAATGTCTCTCTGAAAGGCCAGCAGCTATAGTAACAGGAGTGTGAATGAGTGGGTGTGGCCGTGTGTGTGTGTTTGGATGTGTGCGTAGATGGAAGGGTCAGTAGTGAGTCATATACTAGACTACCCGTGACCGTTGGTTATTTCAACGAATGTGACATCGAAATCACGCGTAAACGGCTCCTTACCCAGAAAAGGAAATATTTGGCTGCTATTTCCTGCACGCCCTGCTACTACGTAACAGGTATTTCGGGTCCTTTATCGCAAATAGCTGTTACGTGGTAGCAGCGTGTGCTAGAAATAGCAGCCAAATCTTTGGAGATGAGATATGTTGAATGCATTCGTAAAAAACCTATCGAAAAAAATTATTTCACACCGAGGTTACGAACGGATCTTTTATGAAATATTTACCGCATTTTTAAAGTCATTTTCGTTTTAAGACAAAGTTTTGTAATGGTATTCACTTGAGAATAATTTCAAAAAGCATTAAAATATCGTCTGTTTAAAGAAAGCTAAAATATAAATACTTACTGTACAAACAACTTACATTTTTGAAATCACATTCACTTAAAAATATCTCTAAATGATTAAAGTATTGTGTTTAATAAAAGCGAAAATAGAATCATTTACTGTAAAAAACAAATCGTATTTTTTCGTTGTCAAATCACTGTGTCTAATCGAAAGGTTAGAATTTCTTCTCTTTCAGGATGAAGTTATATTCGGAATATTTTCCCATTATGCACCGTTTTGGGTATTTATACCCCCAAACCCCGAATATCACAATAACTACTGGTCCGATTTACGCGAAACTTATTGTATTCTGTTCGTATTAACATTTTAGGGGCAACTTAATTCATAGTATTTTCCCATTATGTGCCAGTTTGGCTGTGTAACATTACAAGCAAGCAAAATTGGACTTCACTTTTATTAGTATATATGTGTGTGTGTGTGTGTGTGTGTGTGTGTGTGTGTGTGTGTGTGTGTGTGTGTGTGTGTGTGTGTGTGTGTGTGTGTGCGTGCGTGTGTGTCTGTGTATATATATATATATATATATATATATATATATATATGCATTTGTGTGTCTGTGTTTGTCCCCCCTCCCACCATTGCTTGACAACCGATGTTGGCGTGTTTACGTGCCCTAACATAGCGGTCCGGCAAAAGAAACCGAGAGAATAAGTACTAGGCTTACAAAGAATAAATCCTGGGTCGATTTGTTCGACTAAAGGCGGTGCTCCAGCATGGCCACAGTCAAATTATTAAAACAAGTAAAAGAAAAAAGAAATAAGAAAAATACATTAAACATTAGGTATTATAGCATTTGTAATAATATGTCTCTTCCATTTATTTATGTAGAAACGGACGAGAGTATTATACCTGAGACGATGACGCTTGAGACCGAGTCGATTCGAGATACAGGAATGGAAATGTCAGGTATGTGTTATACATGCACACACAAAACATGTGCATACATATAGAGACACAGTGAGACACACATTCGTATACTCATACAAAGAACCGCACCATGTGTGTGTGTCTATATGTATATATATGAATGTGTACATACTACATACATAAGAACCTACGTAGAAACATTGTATTCGTAAGATTTATGCAACAAGATAATATCTTTGAGAAAAATGGTGACTTTTCAAAATTGTTACTGAAGCATTCACATATCAAAATGTAGTAGTAATTATTTGTAATGTGTATTTTTAATCAAGATAAAGAACCTGCGAATTTCGAAGTACATACATACACGCACACATGCGCATACACACACGCGCGCACACACAAACACACACACACACACACACACACGGTAGTGTCAGGGTGAAAGGTCATAGGGAATGACAAAGTCAAAGAGAAATAAAGCAATTGACATATTATGAAGGTAGGCTATCGAGGAGGGTGGGGGGTAAGAGTAATCAAATGGACGTAGGGAGACCAAAGCTAAATAGATAAATATCGGTCTTGGGTGGTTAGGAAGAGCTTTGCTGCTGTGGTTTACCAACCATTAATGAGAGCTAAAATGCTAGAAATAGATGCCCAACAGTAAGGAGGATTTAAAATTTTAGGATTAATAATTAAGAACAATATTTATAGATTAATGTAGCAACAGTATATAAAAAATACATATATTGAAGGAAAAGGTACCAATAAGATAAAAAGATACAAAGCTAACTTAAAAATAAAGGATCGGGGATACGAGTAAATCAATAAATAATGTAAAATTTAAAGATGCTATTCCAAACGCATTTTTATTGATGAATAGTTCGATTATGTAATCGAAAGACTATTTTCCTCAGGTGACTAAAAATTTGGCTCAGAGAAAAAAATACCACAAGATGTGGATTGACCTTCTCAGTTATGCATCATTGAAGAGAGTGAAAACACACCGAGTGCTAGCAATCTTTAACCGACGAAGATTTTAGAGGTCAACGGGCTATAAAACAATGATCGGACATTGCTACAAACTAATCTATTTCTTTAAACAGGGATGTACAGATAACTCAGGATAAATAGATGAGAGGAAGACAGAGAGGAAAAATAGAGAGGAGAAGGAAGGGAGGATGGAGTAAGAGTTAACTGCGTAGTATTGTCAAATCGGATGTTCTGATGACAGAATGACTATTAAAACTACCCAGAATCGTATTTTTTAATGCAACATTTCATTTTATGACACAACTGCATTTTCGTCTTCCAAATCAATTCTCCTATATTTCAGTTTGGTTCGGTTCTGTGCTACTTCAACTTTCGCTGGCTCCTAACGGAACCCGACTCTTTCAGGCTTCTGGGACGCTGAATGGGGGGATCCAAGAAGTCCAAGATGGCTACCGAAAGATAGGCTGCCATTAGTCAAGGAGGGTCACGCTACTACGGACACAAACATACACTCTTACAACCCCCAACCCCAACCTGCAACTGCCTAAACCCTACCGGCTTCCCTCTAGGAGGATCTTGCCTCTCGAGGGCTGTAAGTCTACAGAGGCACTCTCACACCATCCAATGTCATTACAAGGCACTACATGGACATGACAGCCAATGATTTGGCTGATACACACAGCACATGCACTCGATCAGATGCAGGGATTGAGAGAATTCGACTTCTTTGTCTTGATTCCTCTGGAGGATCCGTGACTTCTAGGATAAGACGCTCAGCATCAAATGGACCATCATTGACAGGAAACCACCTTATTCACGCAGCGCCCGTAATTGCCAGCTCTATCTTCGTGAAAAACTTCACATTCTCTATCAATCTGCAGTATTTATTAACAGGTAATACGAATTGTCTTATTGCAGTCACCAGAGGTATGTTCTCCTGGTGAACTTCAAACCACTGGCTGCCGACAATCCGGACATAGCACCTTATCACAGTGTGTTTGTGTGTATATATATATATGTTTATATATACTTACGTGCATTCACATACATATACATACATACATACATACATGCATGCATGTGTACATATGTATATATATATATATATATATATATATATATATATATATATATATATACATACATACATAAATTACATGTGTGAAAGCATGCATGTACGTACGCAGGTAAGTATTTATACATAAATGCCTGTAATGGTTGATTGAATGCATGCATGTGTTTTTTCTGTCTTTAAATATGTGTTTTTATAGTTGAGAAGAAGTGGTAGTTTAAATGTTAAAAGGTAAAAATACAATGCTTGAATTTGAATACATCAACGAAAATGTATGAATTTATCTCTCAGTAGAGTCTTTATTATTTTTCGTATCTACTTTTAACTGGTATCTTACAGATATCAGTTGAAAATAGATGTATTTTATGTAGGCATATTTTATGTGAACACCTTGCTTGCAGAAAAATCATAGACGCTCAAAGCTGCCAAAGAAGGGTTCAATAAGAAAACCAAGTGCTGTAATAATTATTTTTAAATGTGTGGCGATTTTATCAAGCTAAAGAAGCTGTAGATTTTGAAGTACTTGTTCATAAATATTCTTGTATTTACCCGTTAAGGAAGAGATATGCGTTGTGTTATTGTGAATGATTTTTGCATTGCCTCACAAATATTCTAAAAGTATAAAACACTTAAAATATTTAATATTAACATTTTATACAAATGGTTTCTCCCTTTTTATTTCTCTAGAGTTCGAGGAGAATATGATATCAGATGAGTTTGAGACTGAGGGTGAGGAGACAGAGAATTTAAAGCTGGAGACACCAGGTATGAACTACACACACACACACACACACGCACACACACACACACACATACACACACACACACACACACACACACACACACACGTACATACATACGTATGCATTTATGTATGTATGTATTTATGTATATATATATATCAATCAGGTTGGTGCAAAGGTAGTAGCCGATTTTAAGGTCTCTATTAAAAGATCATTGATTTCTAGAACTTCATTCCATCTGTCAACAAGCTTATAAATGCCACACTTGTAAAATTGCTTAGGTTTTGATGCGAAATATGAATCCAACTTATTTCCAACCTCTTCCCTTGATGTCAACCTAAGACCATTCAAATGGTTATGTAGTCCCCAAAACAAGTGATAATCAGAAGGAGCAAGGTCTGGAGAATATGAAGGATGAAGCAACATCCCAAACAAGGACTATCATGGTGGAAGATGACACCCTTTCTGTTGATTAAACAAGGTTGCTTTCTGATCAAAGCTTTCAAACGATGAAGTTGATCATGGTAGAGATTAACAGCAATTCTTTGATTGTTGCCTAACAGTTCGTAATGAACAATTCCTTCAATATCCCACCATACACTCAACGTGATCTTCCTTGAATGAAGTCCTCTTCTTGGTTGTTGAGCAGGTCTTTCTCTTCGACTGATCCACAATCGCTGACGTTTAATGTAATGGTAAAGAATCCACTTCTCATCACCTGTAACAAGCCTCCCGAAAAATGGTTTCTTAAGATGTCGTGAAAGCAATGACTGACAACAAACAACACGCTGTTGCAGATTCTCTGGAGACCCATTTTCAACCACTAAAACCTTTGCGATCCTTTTCAGTTGAGATAGAACAGTTGTACGAGCTACGTTAAACTGTTCTGCAAGTTCTCTACAAGTAGCGGTTGGATTTTCTGTGACAACAGCTTCCAACTATTCAGAATCAAGTTGTTTTGAACGACTTCTTTTGGCTCGTCTTTCAAACTCAAGTCCCTACTTCTGAAGCGGAACCTATCTCCTGCAGCTTCTTTCACTCACTACATCATCCCCATAAACTCTCTGAAAAGACTTTGCTGTTGTGCTTGCATTGAAACCTTTATGAAACTCATAGAGGAAGACATGTCTAATGTGGTCTTTAGATAGGAGGAACATGGGTGTGAATATAGCAGAAGATTATGACCAATACAATTAGAATCTGAAAGGAAAATGTATAAATTACTGAGTTATATTCTTAAAACATTGCAAGAGCTACAATTTAAAAAAATACTGTCTAAAACTGTTTTCTAAAACATCGGCCATTACCTTTGCACCAACCTGATGTGTGTGTGTTTGTGTGTGTGTGTGTGTGTGTGTATTTATAAATGTATATGTTTACATACACACGCACACACACACATATATATATATATATATATATATATATATATATATATACACACACAAATATATTCTTTGCTTCTTTGTTTGCGTTCCAGACCAACCTCCAACAGGAAATAGTGAACCGGGCTATTTGAAAAGCTGCGGTGGCCGACTTCGTACGGCACGAAGCCGCATGTCATCCGTTGACAAATGTTTCATTGACCAAGTACTGTTATTTGGATTTCTTTAGGTAGTGAGAAATAGAATGCGGGTCTCCAAGTGTTGCTATCGTCTTAGTAGCCTTGTCATCTTCCTTTAGTAATCTGACACTCTGGGTGGCGGTTGTCGTTTGCTAGTCTTAATTTTATGCAGATCTATCCAGGATCAGATGGTGAACACACAGAACTACCGTTGGCTTTTTGTGTCCCCAAAACATGTACCGAGAGTGATAACAATCAAACATCCAATCATATCATGGCGTTTGGAATGATCACTAGTGATGACGTCATGACTCCATTCATCTTCCCACATGGTCTCACACTCAACACAGAGAGCTACATCAAGTGCTTGGGGAAGGTAGTGCTGCCCTGGGTCAAGATGGTGGCTGCTAGAAGACTCTATGTCTGGCAACAAAACTCTGCACCATGCCACACAAGCAGGAGAACCTAGTCATGGCTGTCAGACAATTTATGCGACCACATCACCCCTAACATCTGGCCACCTAACTCCCCAGACTGCAAGTCCCTTGATAATTATGTGTGGGGTGCAGTTGAGTGAGAGACCAACAAAACTCCTTGCAACACCAAAGATGAACTGAAGGCAAGGATTATGGCAGTATTATGGACCGTCCAGAAGAGATGCAGGAAATTCCGAAGTCATCTGGAGGCAGTAGTTGAAGCCAATGGCGATTTTATTGAATAAATTTACTCTTTAGCATTTCAAGATATTTTTATGCAATTTTGGTAAATATATCTGTTAAAATGAGTTGTTAGTGTTATTTTCATTTTTGCATAATTTGGATGTCAATTTATTCACCGCACCCTATGTGTATGTATATATATATATATATATATATATATATATATATATATATATACCTTTAAATTCGTTTATGGTAACGTTAGGGTATGCAAATAAAGGTCCTATTTCAACTTGCCGACTACCGTCTAATGATACTGACTAGTAAGTCAGTTTTTCGGGGTCGCATCATGGTTATATCTATATAATGTAGAATATATATAATAGGATATATATATAATTCTGGGATGGAATTTACAAATATTTAATACATCCTTTCGCGCGTTTCCACAAATTACATGATTTTGAGCGGGCATCTGGTTCATCATCATCATTGATTCATTTCATCAGGTGATACTGCATTATTGGATGTATCAGAGGGATGTGAATCCCTTCTTACCAGTATGAAGGCAAATATTCAAATAACAAAAAGAAAAAGATCTTTAAATATTTAGTATTAAAACTTCGAATAATAACTTTCCTCCATTTCAATTTTCTAGAATTCGAAGAGGATACGATACCAGACGAGTTAGAACCTGAGGCTGAGGAGACAGAGAATTCTGAACTGGAGACACTAGGTATGAATTGCGTTTGCATATTTACAGATACATATATGTACTTGGTAGGGGGAGGTAGGTGATGAGAGTACAGGAAGAAATGGTAGTAATATGGGGATGGAGGTGTGTGTGGTGGTGCTGGATTTATTTGCCATTCATTCAGCCGATTTAAGGATGGTAGTACATCTTTTTGTTCTATTTCATTCAAGAGGTAACTCTCCTCAATAAATTCTGAACCCATCAGGTGGTCAGCTGCTATAGAGTGGGGTTTGTTGACCGAATTGATTAATACTGCCCTCTTATGGTGATCTTTTCACTGTCTTAGTTGTAATAGTGTGTATCCAGTGGCGGCCTAAGGGGGCCCACCCGCAACTACAATGCTATCATTTAATTTTTTTTGTTTGTTAAATGTATTCTTTTCAACTGTCTACAAACACAGCTAGGCTGAAATAATTAATGCATTCTTCCAGGAGTGAATAAAAAATTCTCAAACTTGAGGAGATGGTCCCCCATATATGGATTCTAATGGCGCAGGGGCTCACTTGCCATCGGGCAAGCTCGCAACCTGGCCAGTCCGCCACTGTGTATCATCTTAAACATTGGTATTTTCGTTTATTTGTTTGGGTTCCTTCATTATTCTATAATTTCTTACTTCTTTTCAAAATATTTTTTCAATATATACATCAGGTCATCCCATAAGTTCTGTCCGAATTTTGAATAAAGAAAACAAGTAATCAAATGTTATATCTAATTGAAATTTAATCATCAATGTATTTTCCCTGATTATCTATGACTTCCTTCCATCTATTTACAAGCTTTTTAATCCCATCAATGTAAAACTCTTTTGGTTTCAAAGCAATGAACTCAGAAATGTCAGTTTCGACCTCCTCCTGGCTTGCGAAAGTTATGCCCCCCAAATGATTCTGTAAACTACGAAACAAATGGTAGTCTGAAGGAGCAAGGTCGGGAGAATAAGGTGGATGAGGAATTTTTTCCCAACCAAGCTCTTCGATCTTCTGTGATATGATATTTGCAGTGTGGGGTCGCGCATTGTCCTGATGAAACATCACTCCTTTTCGATTCACTAAAGTGGGTCTTTTTTTCTTCAAAGCTTGGTTCAAACGCTCTAATTCCTGACAGTAGACTTGAGCATTGATTGTTGCATTAGGTGGTAACAATTCAAAGTGAATTACTCCTTTGCAATCCCACCAGATAGAGAGAAGAACCATTTCCCCATGAAGTTTCCCTTCTCGGTTGTGATTGAGCTTTTCCCTTTTACTAAGCCACTGTTTACGACGTTTAACATTTCGATAGAAGATCCATTTTTCGTCACCAGTCACAATTCTATCCAATAAGGGTGAAATAATTTCGCGAGAATGGAGAGAAGAGCAGATGTCAACTCGGGATTTACAGTTGCTTTCGGACAATTCATGAGGCACCCATTTTCCAAGTTTAGGAAACTTTCCAAGTTGTTGAAGATGACGATGAACAGTTGTATAGTTTGAACTAAGCTTTATTGCCAATTCTTCAACTGATAATGCAGGATTTTCTTCAAGTAATGCCTCAAGGAGCTTATCATCAAACTCAACTGGACGTCCTGTTCGATCTTCATCTTCAAGGATGAAATCTCCACTTCTGAATTTTGCAAGCCATCTTCTGCAAGTTCTTTCATTCAAGCATTCTTTCCTATAAACTGAGTTTATGTTTCGAGTCGCTTCGACTGCAGAGTTTCCTTTTTTGTACTCATAAAGCATTATGTGCCTTAAATGCTCTTTGGATACTTCCATGTTAGAAAGTGTTTTAATCAAAGAAATTTTAATTCTATTATTCTGTAAAATAATATTTAATTAGTTTAAATGTACACAAATGCATGAAAATAATTTTAAATTCCATTAGACATTTAATTTAAAAAGAAGGTAAAATCAGACAGAACTTATGGGATGACCTGATATATATATATGTATATTTTATATATATCATATATATATATATATATATATATATATATATATATATATATATATGCATAGGTAAAGTAAATATTTGTATGGGGCAAAGCATGCCGCATACAAATATTTTGCGAGAAATATGTAAGCAGCCCATCCAGGGCGCTGTAAGTTCAACCATGATGATTGTATCACATTTTTAGAGAGCAGAAACATGTGTGGTTGAAGTGTCATCAACAGTAATCCTTCTGGAAAGACGAGTCTCCTCTTCAAGTTGACTTTCGTTTTCCAATCTGAGGTTGGATGGAAAATAGACCGCAAGTCATCTACTGATTTTAACTAAGGTGTAGTCTTTCTTTCAGAACATGAAAATCTTGTGTGGTGGTTACTGTTTGTTAGCTTTAACACATTTCATGCCTGTCCATTTGAAAATTTGTGAAAGCAGCTTGTCCTGTCACGTTACATAACGACCTCTCCCGCTTCCTCAGTGCAAGTGTTGCTCCACACTACTTGGATGATGTGTCTAAAGTTGTTTATTGCTGGTACGAGATTAGTAAAGTTACATGGGTGGAAAGAGAATTTTCCCTGGTCAGTATTCCAGAGTTTCCTCTAAGACAGCGGGTGTTCCAGTGCTTAGTCCCACCGTAGCCATTGCCTCTTGCGGGCAAGTCCTACTCTCTGTATACAGTGATACTTTTCCTCTCAATCGCGGATCCCTTGCAACATGATGACTCTCTTGTCACTGGCATTGGTGTATTTCCACCTCTTGGTACTGTAGTGTTCAAGATGTAGCGTTCCCCGTCAGACTACTCCAAAAATTTCCTGACATTTCCCATATGATTCCGTTTTCTTTACAATTTCCTAGAAATTCCGCATTCTACAACATTTTATAATCTTGCTGTCATACCTGACTTCCTCACCTTCACAGATAAGCAATGTGTTGATTGCTTTTGCCTTGGTGGCCTTGAATTCTTTCAGCACTGATGAAATTAGTAGGCGAAGCTTAGATATCTTGAGATTCAGACGGGCTGTCTCTCCATTGCCTCCACCCGCATCATGCCAAATAGTATTTCAAAAATGGCCACTGTAGTTTGGCTATGATGCCATATTGGAAACAACATACTTTGAACATTTCAAGTAGCTAAATTTTATCAAGTATCCCCCTATATAAATTTATCCTTACTCTCTTCAAGAGCTTAGCGGCCATATCTCGGTGCATATCTAATGTGGGCAATAAGCAGACGCACTCATTTATACCCTCAGTTTCATCGCTTTTCATTTCTATTCCGCTTTGTTCTATGTTTTTCGACGGCATGTCTTTTGTCTTCATGCAGTCTGTTGCGGGTTCTAAAACTGACCAAACTTTTTAAACTATGAGTGAAGCACGATCCTCTACCGTCTCAAATTCTGGAAGAAGTGCTACCTCTTCGGAGCGGTCAAATGAAAGGAGACAAATTTCCAGGAAAAGATGGCATAACAACAACGACGAAGATGTTAAGGTACGGAGGTGAAAAGCAGAGTGAAATCCGCGTTTTACACCTCAATTTCTGTGTGAAAGAGGGTAAAATTACTCTCGCTGAGTCAAGAGCTGAATGCCATCTTGCTTCGTAAGAAGAATGATAACGAATATTTATGAAACTATCGCCCAATAAACTTCTTGTCTCAACTCTGTAATGTGCTTACAAAGTCATATTCACCAGATTATTGAAACAGCCGAGGAAACAAGCGACTTTCTGTTAAAACTACAATGTGATGGATCACATATTCATTCTAACAAAGATTATACAACAGGCAAAAGAATATAAACTGCTTCTGTACATCGCTTTTGTCGACTACGAAAATGCCTTCTATAGCGTCGAGTTGAAGACATTGCTGAAATCTCTGGAAATGCAAGGTGCAGAGTCGCAATACATCAAAGAGTTCTAGTATGCGAACTGTGGATGCACCACTAATATAGTCCTGCAATTGGGATGGGTTTTAAACAAGGAGTGTCATCTCTTCACAGCTGTACGCACGGTGCCTATAAATGGTCATCGACTGGACAGGTTTGTAGGTATGAACAGTGAGTTACTAGCACTCATCACCGAAACCACACACAAACACAAACCCACACAAACGCTCACACACACACACACACACACACACACACACACACACACACACACACACACACACAATTATATATAATTATTCGAAAGCATGCATTTCTGTATTCTGGTGAGTATTTATGCAAAAATATGTGTAATGGTTGATTATATTACATGTACGTGTGTTTTTTCTGTGTTTCTCTATCGTTGTATATTTACAAATGAAAATCTAGTGGTTATCAACAAACTGCAATGCTTGAATTTAGATTACACCAACGAGAAGCGTATATATCTGTCTCCCAGTAAAGTCTTTATTATAATACTAACCTGCTTACAACTTGAATTTGTAAGATATGTAGCGGGAATATTCTGCAATCCGATCACTATATTTGATGTCGCAATTCGCTGGAATATTACCCACGTGATCAACGAAATCTGCTCAATCACGACTTCGCTTAGAACTGGCTCCAGCAATAATAACATCTTTTCGCACCTTTCTCTCTCTCTCTCTCTCTCTCTCTCTATATATATATATATATATATATATATATATATATATATATATATACATATGTACAAACACACACACACACACACACACACACACACATACACACATGTGTATATACACACATTCATACATGTGTTTAGAATCGCAGTACACTAAAGAGTTCCAGAATGCGAACTTTAGATGCACCACTGATATAGTCCTGCAATTGTTAGCAGTGAGAGTCCTATTTGGAATGGGTGTTAAACAAGGAGTACCATCTCTCCAATGCTCTACACACGATATCAAGAAATGGTCATCGACTGGACAGATACATATATGTACATATATGCATCCATACATACACACGTGCGCACTAATATAGTGACACACACACAAACACACACACAAACTTACACACAAATTTTAAATTCTAAAGGCAAAACCACTGGAGACAAAAATTCTCGTTTATGGTAAAAGGTGTGAAAACACTTTATCTGATCTGTCCCCTATCGGACATCTAGATAATTTTCTAGATTTTTACCCTTCTTCAGTCAGAGAGATAACCCTGAGAAGATTATAAAGCTTTAGTAGTAGTAACGCTACTATATTTGTCCTACCGGATGGCTCCGGATGGCTCCGGATGGCTCCGGATGGCTCCGGATGGCTCTGGGAACTTAGGTCAGTCACTGATATTAACCATTCTAAGATATCCGATTATAAAGCCGTAGGTAATCTGCCATGGGTTATCTCACTTCAGTATCTCCTAGTGAGGAAGAGCAAAGATCCAGAAATGCGTACAAGGGCAACACTGAACAGATAAGGTGTTTACAAACATTTTACCTTGGGTGAGAATTTTTCTCCACAGTAAAATGCAATGCTTTTGCCTTTAGAAGTTAAAATATATTACAAATATATTGAACTAACCTAAAGTTTCACATTGCACTAATTCACTCAGCTGTAGAAATGAGTTGTGACGTCACTGGTGCCATGCTGTATCGGCTTTTGCCTTTCCCATGGATAACGGTGGCATGGAGAGGGGAGACTGGAATGCATGGGCGACTGTTGGTCTTCCATAAACAACCTTGCCCAGACTTGTGCCTTGGAGGGTAACTTCACGACTGAAGGGGTTTACCCTTTCTCTCTCTCTCTCTCTCTCTCTCTCTCTCTCTCTCTATATATATATATATATATATATATATATATATATATACATATGTACAAACACACACACACACACACACACACACACATACACACATGTGTATATACACACATTCATACATGTGTTTAGAATCGCAGTACACTAAAGAGTTCCAGAATGCGAACTTTAGATGCACCACTGATATAGTCCTGCAATTGTCAGCAGTGAGAGTCCTATTTGGAATGGGTGTTAAACAAGGAGTACCATCTCTCCAATGCTCTACACACGATATCAAGAAATGGTCATCGACTGGACAGGTTTGACACATACGCGCGTGCTTACAACTTGTATTCGTAAGATATATGTTATGCGGTCGCTTTGTCTGCAGGAAAAATCCTAGAGATTCAAATCGTCAGTGTTCAATAAGATAACCGAGTGTTGAAATAATTATTAGAAAATGTGGAGATTTTATGATGTTGAAAAACTTCAGATTACGAAGTAATTCTCACATTTTCACGTGCAGTAGCGGTTTTAAAATCTGTATATCAAATGCTTTGTACGATTGTTCATGGTTCTTCTTTTGCGTCAAAAATATTCAAATGGCATAAAATATTTAAATCTTTAATGCTAAAACTTTATATCAGAGTCTCCTTTCCACTTCTCTAGAATTCGAGGAGGATATGATACCAGAAGAGTTAGAGTCTGAGGCCGAAGAGACGGAGGATTTAGAACTGGATACACCAGGTATGAATTATATATACATACATTCGCACTTTTACACTGCATATATGCATGTAGGCACACAGACACGCACGCACGCGCATACATACATATGTATGTTGAGTGTATGTAGGTATATATATATATATATATATATATATATATATATATATATATATATATATATACTTAGGGACATACATACATCCATCAGTATATATTCAGAACATCTAAGCTACTCGACAGTGCATTGACAGACACTTTAAGGAGATGACCAACAGCTGACCCTAGTTGACAATAGCCTCAGTGAACAGCAACACTACAATCATACCAAGAACAATAGCATTCAAACTATCTCGATGTTTCGACAGTGTTGCTTTTTGTGTACGAACAGAATAAAAATATTGTTTCTCAAATATCTTATCCGATTTCGCTGTCTTCTTCCTCGTTCAATTAGTGACACGATGTGATAAAAGAAAATTTTGCAGCTTTACCTTCGTACAAGTATATGTTACATGATAACCTTGCAAAAATATTCTAGACCTTCTAAATCGTCAATGAAGTATTCACTAATACAGCCAAAAGTTGCAAAGATTATTTGTAAACATTTGGTAATTTTATCAGGTTAAAAAGCTGCAGATTTCGAAGTACTCGTTCATAAATATTCTCATCTTTTCACGTGCACTAGAGATTTTAAAATTCGTATGTCAAATATTTTCTATGAATGGCTGTATCTTACCATGGAGGAAAAAATTTCCGCTCAATGTTGTCCTCTATCAGACTCCTATCCTCTCAGGTGGAGGCAAGGGAGAGATGTGTTTCTGGATCTTTAGCCTTCCTCAGTAGGAGAGAAGAACCTGGCCGTCATCACAAACTGCAATGCTTGAATCTGGATTACAACAATGAGAAGTGTATGAATTTATCTCTCACTACAGTTTTTATAATTCTATTGATCAGCTTTCAACTTGTATTTGTATGTTATATGTAAGGTGGTCGCTTTGTTTACAGGAAAATCCTAGACATTCAAGATTGTTAGTGAAGTATTCGATAAGATAACCAAGTGTTGCAATAATTATTATAAACATGTTTATCAAGTTAAGAAGCGGCAAATTTCGAAGTGGTTGTTCATAAATATTCTCATATTTTCACGTGCAGTAGAGATTTTAAAATCGTATGTCAAATGCATTGTACGATTGTGATTGGTTTTTGTTTTGCGTCAAAAATACTGAAATTGCATTGAAAACTAAATATTTTAAAATAAAATATTATTTAAAAGGTTTTCTCTATTCCATTTTTAGAATTCGAGGAGGATATGATATCAGACGAGTTCGAGTCTGAGGCCGAAGAGACGGAGAATTTGAACCTAGAGACACCAGGTATGAATTATGCATGCATGTATACATACATACATGCATGCATACATACATTCATGTATACCTACCTACATACATACATACATACATACATACATACACATGCACATATACATACATGCATGCATGCATACATACATACATACATACATACAGACAGACAGACATACATACATACA